>NC_064565.1:95426088-95732025 GCF_937001465.1 Orcinus orca
TTTCTCTTTTGTGATATGAATAATAATAGATTTTATTTACTGCCAAGTAAGTTGAAATTGAATCCTAATTTATACTGTAGATTTTTAACCTTTGATCTTTGGTTCTAGAGTCCAATAATCTGTACAAATGCACTTACTTGTATAAGGTGGCTCAGTTACAAATAAGGCGATTCAAAGTTAACTCATTCATTATTGGCGTGGATTCAGACAGCATACACAAGTGTAATTTATAAATTATAAATATCATTATAAACAATTACAAACAATATGCCTATTGTGAATTTATGCAGAAAAATAAACATTTTAATAAGACATTTTGCTCCATAACTTTGCTTTCACTCAAATTTATTTCATTTTCAAAATTATAAGTGATGTTTATTCATAGAACCATAAAATTTGAGAGCTAGAGGCGAGATTGTACAAATTTGTATACTCCAATTTTCTCATTTCATGAAGTGAGAAAACAGTTCTAAATTCTTTTTCATAATCATAAAGGCAGCTTTGCTTAATGGAGATAGAGTGTGGACATATTATGGTTATTTAGCACATCCTAAAGTTAGCCTTCAATCAACAGTTATTTTAAGTAACTTCAGTCCAATTTGAAATTGATATGACCTTATACACACACAGAGTGGGTGACACATCCATGGCAATTTATTATCATACAGTTACCTATATGCAGGTATGAGATTGTTCATTGTACTATTCTTGAATATTTTTTGTAGCTTTGAAAAGTTTCAAACAAATATTTGAAGACAGAAAGCTATACTGAGCTTCTCTTTAAGACAGCATGGCAGATTGATATACACATTTACCTCCATTTCCTCTCAATTCTACCATTTTAACAACAGAGTAATTAATAAAAAGCCAGAAACTAATAATCAGAAATGAGGATGGAATGCTAAAAGTAGCAAGTGGCTTACTAGTAGTAACTGACTTAGCAAACGTAAGAAATCTGAAGCCTAACTTAGTAGGGGGAAAACTGAAAAGAAATCCAATTTACCCCACTTGTTTACACACCAAAGGCTCAGTAGTGTTACACCACGAACCACTATACATAAATGGAGCAGGAGGGACTGACTTCATCAGGATTTTTTCAAAGTCCATTTAGGATGCACTTAGACTACAGATCTCCTTCTCCCCTTCATCCTTAGGAGAGGCTAAACCAAAGGGATTGTGGACTGAATATCAGGCAATGGAAAGAGAAATACTCTGGTGAAAATAGTAGGATCATGTAAATTTATATATGGTGAAAGATGGGGCCACGCTCCAGTTTCTTCTCCCAAATGGAGCTGTGACTTCAAACTTCTGGAAGTTTTGTTTAAACCTCAAATTCTACATCCAGCAAAATTTGAACCAAGTGAGTAAATATACAGACATATCTGTTCTTAAAAATGATTATTGGGGTTTCCCTGGTGGCGCAGTGGTTGAGAGTCTGCCTGCCGATGCAGGGGACACGGGTTCGTGCCCCGGTCCAGGAAGATCCCACATGCCGTGGAGCGGCTGGGCCCGTGAGCCGTGACCGCTGAGCCTGCGCATCCAGAGCCTGTGCTCCGCAACGGGAGAGGCCACAACAGTGAGAGGCCTGCGTACCGCAAAAAAAAAAAATAAAAATAAATTAAAAAAAAATGATTATCTCACATTTCCTTTCTCTGTTAGATGTGCTCATTTAATAAAAGGTGGAAGGCAGTTAAAAAAGTACATTTAATTGAGGAAACAAGGAAATGACAGAAGGGATACTCCAGAATAAAGGCTATACAGAAGCCTGAGATAGTAGCCAGTCCAGACTGCAGTAGGACATATTGCTCTGGAAAAGATGATGCAAGAAGATGGAATTGATAGAAAACCTAATGAGTTTAAAATGCATTAAGAGTATACATATTTTCCTAGCCGAATCTGACCATCAAATTAGTGACAGATACACAGAAAACTAAGCAAAAGTAAAATAAAGAAATGAATTTGAGGTAAAACACAAGATACACACAAGAAAAGAAAGTCATCATAATTACTATAAAGCAGTGGTCCCTAACATTTTTAGCACCAGGGATCGTTTTCATGGAAGACAATTTTTCCATGGACCAGGGGTGGGCAGGGGGATGGCTCACAATGATTGAAGTGCATTACATTTATTGTGTGCTTTATTATTATTACATTGTAATATATAATGAATTAATTATACAACTCACCATAATGCAGAATCAGTGGGAGCCCTGAGCGTGTTTTCACTTGCCACTCACTGATAGGGTTTTGATATGAGTCTGCAGGCCATTGATTAACTATAGTCTCTGTGCAGTCAAACCTCTCTGCTAATGATAATCTGTATTTGCAGCCGCTCCCCAGTGCTAGCATCACTGCCTCAGCCCCACCTCAGATCATCAGGCATTAGATTCTCATAAGGAGCGTGCAACCCAGATCACTCACATGTGCAGTTCACAGTAGGGTTTACACTCCTGTGAGAATCTAATGCAGCCACTGACCTGTCAGGAGGCGGAGCTCAGGCAGTTATGCGAGCGATGGGGAGCAGCTGTAAATACAGATGAAGCTTCACTCGCTCACCCGCCGCTCACCTCGTGCTGTGTGGCCTGGTTCCTAACAGGCCACGGACCACTACAGGTCTGTGGCCTGGGGGTTGGGGAAATCTGCTATAAAGCACAGCTGCAGCTGGGAGTCGTTATATAAGCATAACAACATAAACATGAAACAATATAAGCAAATATCATATGACTATATTGGAAAATGAAGAAAAGGAAGATATACTTCTGCAAGGTGGTGATGGGAAGGAAGTGAAGTACATTCCTGTTGTTCACAATGAAAAGTTAGTATATGATGCATAAAACTGAAAAATCAAGAGTTGACAGTATAAGCATATTATTTAGATAGAGAGTTAAGTAAAAGAAACTGCTGAAAATTGAAAGTGATTACTTGGGCAGTGTAAAATGGGGGCAGGGAAGGAAAAGAGGGTCACTAGTGACTGCTGTCTTTCACCATTATTAGCCTTGTAGGACATTATTCACTTTTAACCTCCACTACTATTTGAGTAGTGTTGAGTTCAGCTGAGTCTAAAGATTATTCATAATTATGGGGTAAGTCTGACAGAGTATATAGATTTTACTGGATACAGCCAGGGTCTTACATGAAATATAACATTTTATTTCTTGAAGAAGGAAGGGTGGGGAAGTATGAATATGTGTCCAGAGAAGGGATAGATATAAGGCTAAACAGAAGAAATAAGCTGGTAAGCGGGTTTCAGCCTAACTCAAGGCACATTATTTTTGAGGCTTTTGTGGGCAGAAGCTGAAACTGTTGTTTTTCAGGTGTTATCCTCAGGTGGTACCAGTCAAACGGTCCCGAGGTAGGACTTCTCAGTGGCTCAGAGAAAAGAGAAGCTCCACATGGAGACCGGAGGTGGTGAGAAAAAACACTGTAGATACTACAGGGTGACTGCAGCTGGGAGACTGTTGTGTAAGATCATATGAGACACGCAGCCCTTCCCAAACTATTTGGGAAGGCTTCCACTGAAGTTGGGAGTTTCTGCACAATTAGCAAAGCCAGAAATTTGAGTTATTGCTACTAATATGGCTCTATTTGGATCCAGGAGGTGGAAACATTTTGGTTTTGCTTCCTGTATATTTCAGTCAACATTTGAAATAAAGCAAACTAACGTAATTATAAGGAGAGTACAAATAGAAATGTTAGCCAAGTTGCATTATCTATTATTTAATGTAGTATTTTATTAACTAATTAAATAGTAATTAACATTAATATTAAAAGCATAAACCAGAGGATTCCTTCACTGAATTATGACATGCACACATATAAATATACACATAGACACCAACAAATAAGCAAAACATAATTAAATTAAATATCTAACTCAATCAAGTATCAAATTAGATATTTAATTAGATATTAAATATTAGATATCTGATTAAATTAAATGTATGCTAATTGCATTCTATTTCTCTTCTGGTGGCTCTAGTTTTTCATGTCCATCAAATCGACCTAGGTTTATCACTGTAAGGGTAGCTTTCCAAGCCCCACTCCCAGATAATCAGGTCTAGAAGTAAATCAGAATCTACATTTGTAGCAAGATCCCTAGGAGAAATTACTGTAGGAAACATAGAACTTTAAGAACCCCTGGAACATCTCCATCAAATGTATGTCTCTATCATCCATTGCAAAGGAAGTAACATGCAACAGTTGTTTGATCATCATTGTAACTCTAGGAAGCAAAGGAGGCAGCCATTCTCAGCTGTAACATAAGGAAACCAAGGCTGAGCAGAATTACCGCCCCAGGTCCTATGATGTGTAGGCAGCAGGATCAGTGTTAAGACTCAGGTTTTCTGATTCTTAGTACAGTGCTATTTCTTAGGACAGTAAACGTACTGTAATTTTAAAATTTCCATTCTATCAGCACTTCGAACTGTAGATGCTTATCTTATTAACAAGAAGACAGCACCAAACACCTGACTTTAGCCATACCTGAGTGAATTGGGTCAAATTATATTGATACTTTAGCTCCTGAGGAGCAACTCAAGCAACAGATTTGCACCTACAAGTAAACTGCCATCACTTACAATATGCTTTCAGAAAAAGCCGAAGAAAATATATTTCTCTGATTTCCTGTGAGTATTATTTGGTACAGGCCATTTCCTATGATATAGAACACGGTGAAATTTAAGGTAAAAGAAAGATTTTAAGGTTATTTCAGGCCTTCTTTTTCAGGACGAAATACATAAACAATTTTTTTTCTTTTACAACTCAAGGAGTAATGATATTTCCATTCTAAATATGCATGTGAAAAGTTTACATCAGAAGAGTGTAAAAAAGTCCCATGAAAGTTCTCTTTTAAAAAATCTATTTGTAACTCCTGGCAAAAAAGCTGGGGTTGTATTAAGGAAAATTGCTCATCACACTACAAAGAGTATTTGAAACCAAATTGCAGAGTATTTGCATAACAGTTCTCGTTTTTTGAGAAAGAAAAGATGAACACGACGATACTAATTGTAGGTTTTATTTTTTCATAAAGGAAATAGCAGATGGCTTTTTTGGGGGATAGGGGAAGAAATAAAGAGAAGAGAATGTGGATTCATTTAGAGTGATGAGTAGGATGGAAAGGGAAAAAAAATCAATATTTTAATAATGGAGTGTTAGGTTTCAATAAATTACTCTATGTTAAAATTAATAACGTCCTTTGTTACCTATCTCTGTGTGGGGCCTATGGAAGCAATTTTGGAATCTTTGCTGCTGTCACTAGAAAATGTCACCAAAGGCCACTGGAATACATACAAGTTGACAGGTATATTATCTAGTTTTCCAGAAATGAAATTATTTTCTGTCTTTGTTTTCCCTTTTGCTTTACAAAATTTTTCTTGTAGGTGAATTAAATAGTTTTCTCATTGGACAGAGAGGAAGGCTGTAACAGGTGCTATACTGAAAACTCTAAAGCAGAAACATTTTTCTTTACAATGAGTTCTGGTTTCAATAAGGACATTTTTTTTTAACTATCAAGGGATGACCAGGGCATAGATAAAAAGCTCTGCAGCATGTGTGCCATTATTCTCTAGCCTATGCTATTTGTACCTCTATTTCATTCTGAAGGAAAGACATTTCTGTACAATAATAAAAGCGAGCAATACCATTTGTCACACTAAGGCATCATTTTGCCCAGCCTTCAGATGTTAAACCTTGCCACTTAAGCTTGTTTTCTCACTCATGCTGTTAGTAGTTTCACAAAAAGAAAACAAAAAACAAAAAACATATGGTCATTGAAAACTTATGGGCTATTCTGTTTTTGAAAAATGTTAACTTCAGCCCAACTTTCACTGTTTCATTATGTCTATGGACCATTAATTCAATACCCTCCAGGTGAAAATGGGGAAAATCTCATTGCCTCAGGGATAAGGAAGATAAAAAAAGGGGGATAGAGAAAAAGAAAGGATAAACAATTAACACAGGCATATAAAATTGTGCTTAATGAAACTGTCGGCAGACTTGTGAATGCTTAAAACAAATGCCTCTCCTAAAGATAGTGGGGGTGATGATGATGAAGAGAACAAAGAAGATATTAGTGATGGCAGTGATGAAAAATGAGATAAAATTATTGGTCCATAATAATGTTTTACAAATGTGTTTTGCTGCAGATGGTACCCAGATAATAAAATAAATGAAATCTGCATCTGTTC
The DNA here is from genome assembly GCF_937001465.1 of Orcinus orca. Classification (NCBI taxonomy): domain Eukaryota; kingdom Metazoa; phylum Chordata; class Mammalia; order Artiodactyla; family Delphinidae; genus Orcinus; species Orcinus orca. Next base: position 95,432,274 of record NC_064565.1, read on the forward strand.
CCTCATGTCTAGAATAAATAATAATTCACTAGTGCAAGTAGGTGAGCAGTAATTAGACTGAATTAATATGCCATCAGTTTAAGTGTGTCTACATTGCTCAGTGGCACTCCTTTCCAATCCCTGGTATCATTTTTGTGAACTTGAACAATCAAATTAGGATCCTTCTAACTTTTGGAGTCAGCAGTTTTCCATCTCTGTTCTCCATCATTCACCCATTTGCTGGCTGAATTTTAGATCTACATATTACTTAACAATGCTACACAATTAAGACCTTTGTGAATAATTTTATACAAGGTAGAATTTTACTTTCTGACTGTCTTTTCTATCTTCCCCCTACCCCTAGTTATACTGAATTTCCCTCTATCCTTATTATATTTTCCTATCCTATGGTATACATGTATTCACTTAAAATATTTATTGAGGACCTGCTATGTGCCTAGCACTGTGATTGAAGCTTCTCTATCCTCATGAATCTTTCATTCTCCTGGGAGAGGCAACACAATATACAGAAAAACCAAATAAATATAAAACAGATGTATAAATAAGTATAAATTGCATTAAGGGTTATGAAGAAAATAGAGTATTGCAATAGATAATAAAATGGTGGTGGCAGAGCTATTTTAGATAAGGGTAGTCAAAAAATGTGCCCTGAGATCAGAATTATGAGAAGTCAGATAGACAAATATGAAGAAAGAGACTGAGAGCTTGGCAAATTCTGGAAGCTCTGAGAATACCCATGTCTGGAATTTAGGAAGGGCTGCAATGGCATGAGATAAGATTGGAAATGTAAGTAGGGGCCAGACCATGAAAGGCCTTTAAGTCATGGAAAGAAGACTGGATTTATTTTTAATAATTTAATTTTTTAATGCCTGTTTCTGTTCTGCTTCACTTACTCTCTTAGCCTAAACGTTAACTATTATAATAAAGCATTTACCACATCCTATAATTTTTCCCCCCGATATTCCCATTTTGACACCCCTTGGCCAAAGACAACTCCCACCATTTGAAATCTCAAACTTTCCAGTGTTGTTAGAGAAAAGTATAGATGCATGGAGGTCTGTCAAATCTCCTGACTTGATCCTCCAAAAATAGCCCTTGGTTTTTAGTTTTTAATTTCTTATTGACTCTTTATTACATTTATTATGACCTGTATCTCTGAGTAGGAAAAATAAAAACAAAACAAAACAACACTTTCTACCTTTCACAATATTTACTCTGTAAAATGTGCTCTTGACATCTTTCCATTGTGTTCCTTTGGATAATTTTACCTTTGTTTATCTCTAGTATGACTTTATTTTCACTCTATATTGGCACATTCACTGTACCCACAAATATATTTAGATGTCCTATATTCTAAAACTGAAAGTTCCTTCAATTTTTCCACTTCTCTACTTTGAGAATTTGCTATTCTCATTGGCTATTTCTTCATTTTATAGTCCTTTGCTCCTTAGGGGTCTAGTTTTTCTGCAACTTTCCTACATTCTAACTATTCAAAGTACTCTTGAAAAAGTCACCAGTAACCTCCTTATCACTAGTCAATGAGTTATTCCCTCATTCTTAACATTTTCCTGAGATTCTGCATGCTGATACCTCACTGACCACCATCCTCTTTTGAAAATCTCTCTGTGATTGATGATAGCATTTTATTCTATCCTGAATCTTCAGTCTCTCTGAGTATTCTTATTACAGGTATTGGCACCTGCTTTTCCCTCCCATACCTTAAATGTGGAAATGCCATCATAGCTTTGTCCCTAATATTCTTTGCTTTCGTCTGTAACCTCTTGCATCCTTATATCTTATAACTAAGAAATATGACAGAGTTATCAGAAACACATGGAGTCAACTGCAGAATTCTGTGGTTTCTCAGGTTTAATAACATGGCTATTTAAAAGATGGAAAGCAAAATCCATCATGACCATATCCAAAATATCTGTGCAAAATACCTGTCAAAATATCCAGACATGAGAATTATGCTGTGCCCATATTCCAACCATTCTTTTCAACTCCTGCAATTTCAACCATCATCTCTGAGCAGAAACTAATAGGTCTTTATATAGGTATAGCTCCCCTATCGTGGTATCTATTCCATTTTTATTTGACTTATTTGTTAAATGTCCACCACCATCTCTAATGATTTCTCTGAGAGTAGTAATATTAGCTGATAATGTTATCAAACTCTTGTAGAGTGTATGGCTCTTAGTAAGGGGGCAATGCAGTTTTATTAATAAATAAACAGAATTTGTATCATATTCCCCCCTCCCATCCTACCTCATCTCAGGAATCAACTCATATTTCAAGTGCCTTCTGGTCATCCTGATACAGATAAACTACTGGATATCAAATTTAAGACACAAAGTAAATTTCTCGATAAAAGCTTGTCTGCTAACTTTGCCAATTTTGTAGATGTCAGAAACATTTTCTAACTTGGGTTTTAAACCTTGGATTCATATTTGGCATTGTCTTTTCTAATGTTTTGCTTTCCACTCCATATCTAACATTGTGCCACGTCCCATTTATTATTTATTCCACTGTAGCTCAAATCTGTATCCTTCCATGTATTTTTTTCTTTTTTATACAGCAGGTTCTTATTAGTCATCAATTTTACACACATCAGTGTATGCATGTCAATCTCAATCACCCAATTCATCACACCACCAGCACCACCCACCCCAAGGTTTTCCCCCTTTGGTGTCCATACATTTCTTTTCTACATCTGTGTCTCAATTTCTGACCTGCAAACCAGTTCATCTGTACCATTTTTCTAGGTTCCACATAAGCATTAATATACGATATTTGGTTTTCTCTTTCTGACTTACTTCACTCTGTATGACAGTCTCTAGATCCATCCACATCTCAAAAAATGACCCAATTTCATTCCTTTTTATGGCTGAGTAATATTCCATTGTGTATATGTACCACTTCTTTATCCATTCGTCTGTTGATGGGCATTTAGGCTGCTTCCATGTCCTGGCTATTGTAAATAGTGCTGCAATGAACATTGGGGTGCAGGTGTCTTTTTGAATTATGGTTTTCTCTGGGTATACGCCCATGAGTGGGATTGCTGCATCATATGGTAATTCTATTTTCAGTTTTTTAAGGACCCTCCGTACTGTTCTCCATAGTGGCTGTACCAATTTACATTAACACCAACAGTGCAAGAGGGTTCCCTTTTCTTCACACCCTCTCCAGCATTTGTTGTTTGTAGATTTTCCAATGATGCCCATTCAAGCAGGTATGAGGTGATACCGCATTGTAGTTTTGATTTGCATTTCTCTAATAATTAGTGATGTTGAGCATCTTTCCATGTGCCTCTTGGCCATCTGTATATCTTCTTTGGAGAAATGTCTATTTAGGTCTTCTGCCCTGGATTGGGTTGTTTGGTATTTTAATATTGAGCTGCATGAGCTGTTTATATACTTTGGAGATTACTCCTTTGTCCGTTGATTCATTTACAAATATTTTCTCCCATTCTGAGGGTTGTCTTTTCGTCTTCTTTATGGTTTCCTTTGCTGTGCAAAAGCTTTGAAGTTTCATTAGGTCCCATTTGTTTATTTTTGTTTCTATTTCCATTACTCTAGGAGGTGGATCAAAAAAGATCTTGCTGTGATTTATGTCACAGAGTGTTCTACTATGTTTTCCTCTAAGACTTTTATAGTGTCCGGTCTTACATTTAGGTCTCTAATCCATTTTGAGTTTATTTTTGTGTATGGTGTTAGGGAGTATTCTAATTTCATTTTACATGTAGTTGTCCAGTTTTCCCAGCACCACTTATTGAAGAGACTGTCTTTTCTCCATTGTATATGCTTGCCTCCTTTGTCATAGATTAGTTGACCATAGGTGCGTGGGTTTATCTCTGGGCTTTCTATCTTGTTCCATCGATCTATATTTCTGTTTTTGTGCCAGTACCATATTGTCTTGATTACTGTAGCTTTGTAGTACAGTCTGAAGTCAGGGAGTCTGATTCCTCCAGCTCCGTTTTTTTCCCTCAAGACTGCTTTGGCTATTCAGGGTCTTTTTTGTCTCCATGCAAATTTTAAGATGTTTGGTTCCAGTTCCATAAAAAATGCCATTGGTAATTTGATAGGGATTGCATTGAATCTGTAGATTGCTTTGGATAGTACAGTCATTTTCACAATATTGATTCTTCCAATCCAAGAACATGGTATATCTCTCCATCTGTTGGTATCAGCTTTAATTACTTTCATCAGTGTCTTATAGTTTTCTGCATACAGGTCTTTTGTCTCCCTAGATAGGTTTATTCCTAGGTATTTTATTCTTTTTGTTGCAATGATAAATGGGAGTGTTTCCTTAATTTCTCTTTCTGATCTTTCATTGTTAGTGTATAGGAATGCAAGAGATTTCTGGGCATTAATTTTGTATCCTGCAACTTTACCAAAACCATTGATTAGCTCCAGTAGTTTTCTGGTGGCATCTTTAGGATTCTGTATGTATAGTATCATGTCATCTGCAAACAGTGACAGTTTTACTTCTTATTTTCCAATTTGTATTCCTTTTATTTCTTTTTCTTCTCTGATTGCCATGGTTAGGACTTCCAAAACTATGCTGAATAACAGTAGTGAGAGTGGACATCCTTGTCTTCTTCCTGATCTTAGAGGAAATGCTTTCAGTTTTTCACCATTGAGAATGATGTTTGCTGTGGGTTTGTTGTATGTGGCCTTTATTATGTTGAGGTAGGTTCCCTCTATGCCCACTTTCTGGAGAGTTTTTATCATAAATGGGCATTGAATTTTGTCAAAAGCTTTTTCTGCATCTATTGAGATGATCGTATGGTTTTTATTCTTCAATTTGTTAATATGGTGTATCATATTGATTGATATGTGTATTTTGAAGAATCCTTACATCCCTGGGATAAATCCCACTTGATCATAGTGTATGATCCTTTTAATGTGTTGTTGGATTCCGTCTGCTAGTATTTTGTTAAGGATTTTTGCATCTATATTCATCAGTGATATTGGTCTGTAGTTTTCTTTTTTTGTAGTATCTTTGCCTGGTTTTGGTATCAGGGTGATGGTGGCCTCATAGAATGAGTTTGGGAGTGTTCCTTCCTGTGCAATTTTTTGGAAGAATTTGAGAAGGACGGGTGTTAGCTCTTCTCTAAATTTTTGATAGAATTCACCTGTGAAGCCATCTGGTCCTGGACTTTTGTTTATTGGAAGATTTTTTTTTTTTTTTTTTTTTTTTGGTACCTGGGCCTCTCATTGTTGTGGCCTCTCCCGTTGTGGAGCACAGACCCCGGACGTGCAGGCTCAGCGGCCATGGCTCACAGGCCTAGCCGCTCCGCGGCATGTGGGATCTTCCCAGACCAGGGCTCGAACCCATGTCCCCTGCATCGGTAGGTGGACTCTCAACCACTGCACCACCAGGGAAGCTCTGTTGGAAGATTTTTAATCACAGTTTCAATTTCATTACTTGTGATTGGTCTGTTCATATTTTCTCTTTCTTCCTGTTCAGTCTTGGAAGGTTATACCTTTCTACAAACTTGTCCTTTTCTTCCAGGTTGTCCATTTTATTGGCATAGAATTGCTTGTAGTAGTCTCTTAGGATGCTTTGTATTTCTGTGGTGTCTGCTGTAACTTCTCCTTTTTCATTTCTAATTTTATTGATTTGAGTCCTCTCCCTCTTTTTCTTGATGAGTCTGGCTAATGGTTTATCAATTTTGTTTACCTTCTCAAAGAACCAGCTTTGAGTTTTATTGATCTTTGCTATTGTTTTCTTTGTTTCTATTTCATTTATTTCTGCTCTGATCTTTATGATTTCTTTCCTTCTGCTAACTTTGGGTTTTGTTTGAACTTTCTCAAGTTCCTTTAGGTGTAAGGTTACATTGTTTATGTGAGATTTTTCTTGTTTCTTGATGTATGCTTGTATAGCTATAAACTTCCCTCTTAGAACTGCTTTTGCTGCATCCCATACATTTTGGATCATTGTGTTTTCATTGCCATTTCTCTCAAGGTATTTTTTGATATCCTCTTTGATTTCTTCAGTGATCTCTTGGTTATTTCATAACATATTGTTTAGCCTCTATGTGTTTGTGTTTTTTATGTTTTTTTCCCCTGTAATTCATTTCTAATCTCATAGCATTGTTGTCAGAAGAGATGCTTGTTATGATTTCAATCTTCTTAAATTTACTGAGGCTTGATTTGTGACCCTAGATGTGATCTATCCTGGTGAATGTTCTGTGTGCACTTGAAAAGAAAGTGTAATCTGCTGGTTTTGAATGGAATGTCCTATAAATATCAATTAACTCTATCTGGTCTATGGTGTAATTTAAAGTTTCTGTTTCCTTATTTATTTTCATTTTGGATGATCTGTCCATTGGTGTAAGTGAGGTCTTAAAGTCCCCCACTATTATTATATTACTGTCGATTTCCTCTTATAGCTGTTAGCAGTTGCCTTATCTATTGAGGTGCTCCTATGCTGGGTCCATATATATTTAGAATTGTTTTATCTTCTTCTTGGATTGATCCCTTGATTATTATGTAGTGTCCTTCCTTGTCTCTTGCAACATTATTTATTTTAAAGTCTATTTTATCTAATATGAGTATTGCTACTCCAGCTTTCTTTTGATTTCCATTTGCATGGAATATCTTTTTCCATCCCCTCACTTTCAGTCTGTATGTGTCCCTAGGTCTGAAGTGGGTCTCTTGTGGACAGCATATATATGGGTCTTGTTTTCTATCTATTTAGCAAGCCTGTGTCTTTTGTTTGGAGCATTTAATCCATTCACTTTTAAGGTAATTATTGATATGTATGTTCCTATGACCATTTTCTTAATTGTTTTGGGTTTGTTTTTGTAGGTCCTTCTCTTCTCTTGTGTTTCCCACTTAGAGAAGTTCCTTTAGCATTTGGTGTAGAGCTGGTTTGGTGGTGCTGAATTCTCTTAGCTTTTGCTTGTCTGTAAAGCTTTTGATTTCTCCATTGAATCTGAATGAGATCCTTGCTGGGTAGAGTAATCTTGGTTGTAGGTTGTTCCTTTTCATTATTTTAAGTATATCATGCCACTCCCTTCTGGCTTGTAGAGTTTGTGCTGAGAAATCAGCTGTTAACCTTATGGGAGTTCCCTTGTACGTTATTTGTCATTTTTCCCTTGCTGCTTTCAATAATTTTTCTTTGTCTTTAATTTTTGCCAGTTTGATTACTATGTGTCTCAGCATGTTTCTCTTGGGTTTATCCTGCATGGGACTGTCTGTGCTTCCTGCACTTGGGTGGCTAATTCCTTTCCCATGTTAGGGAAATTTTCAACTATAATCTCTTCAAATATTTTTTCGGGTCCTTTCTCTCTCTCTTCTCCTTCTGGGACCCCTATAATGTGAATGTTGTTGCATTTAATGTTGTCCCAGAGGTCTCTTAGGCTGTCTTTCAATTCTTTTCATTCTTTTTTCTTTATTCTGTTCTGCAGCAGTTTATTCCACCATTCTGTCTTCCAGGTCATTTATCCATTCTTTTGCCTCAGTTATTCTGCTCTTGGTTCCTTCTAGTGTAGTTTTCATTTCAGTTATTGTATTTTTCATCTCTGTTTGTTTGTTCTTTAGTTCTTCTAGTTCTTTGTTAAACATTTCTTGCGTCTTCTCAATCATTGCCTCCATTCTTTTTCCGAGGTCCTGGATCATCTTCACTATCATTATTCTGAATTCTTTTTCTGGAAGGTTGCCTATCTCCACTTCATTTAGTTGTTTTTCTGGGATTTTATCTTGTTCCTCATCTGGTACATAGCCCTCTGCCTTTTCATCTTGTCTATATTTCTGTGAATGTCGTTTCTGTTCCACAGGCTGCAGGATTGTAATTCTTCTTGCTTCTGCTGTCTGCCCTCTGCTAGTGTTGGGGGGGTCTCCTGCAGAGGCAGAGGGTGGCTGTGGCTCACTGTGGGAACAAGGACACTGGCAGCAGAAGTTCTGGGAAGTACTCCTTGGCGTGAGCCCTCCACTCCACCGTTAGCCCCACCAAAGAGCCTGTCCCTTCCATGTATTTTTAACCTGACTCCTAGTTACGTTCAGACTCACATTGCTGTTGTAAAAAGAATGCTGATTTCTTTCATTAATTCCAGTGTGTTTTTGCTATAACTTACAAAAAAAAATCCTTGGCATTTTTTGGAGTCCTACATAGATACCCTTAATCTTGCATGTACTCAATAAACATTTGTTGAGTTAAATTTGATATGTCGAAAAATGCAACACATTCTGTAATAAAGAAGGTTAGATTATACTCCCAGCTATGATGCTAGTGATCTGTGGGATTAACCTGCATATTTCTCTTTGCCCCTCCAGAGCCATTCTCCATCCTTCTCCACTTTGCCATGTGCCCAGCAAAACTGACCCAAATGGATGACAACAGGCTACCTTTTCTCTGTATTGGTTTCATCTGCGTTCAGCCAATAAAAAGAAGCAGCAGAAGACTAAAGAGAGAAGAGAGTGAGGTTGGTATTTATCCTTCACCCCCCACTTCCCTGCAGCCCTCTAAAAGTCACAGTGGTAATCTTTCTCTTGCTCCTTCAGGCCTAGCAGTTCTGTTACTAGTCTCGAGACACTTCAACAGTCTATGGCTGGTTTCCCCAACCCTGCCTATACCTTTATAAAAACCCCTTTGCTAAACTCTCTTCCATTATTCCAACTTAATATACCATGTGTTTCTTTCTTTTTTTTTTTTTTTTGCGGTATGCGGGCCTCTCACTGCTGTGGCCTCTCCCGTTGTGGAGCACAAGCTCCGGACGCACAGGCTCAGCGGCCATGGCTCACAGGCCTAGCTGCTCCATGGCATGTGGGATCTTCCCGGACCGGGGCACGAACCCGTGTCCCCTGCATCGGCAGGCAGACTCTCAACCACTGCGCCACCAGGGAAGCCCTACCATCTGTTTCTTGTTGGGGTTCTTCTGATTAGGTAAATTTGGGCAAGTCACATAACCTAAAACTTATTTGTTAAATGACAGATTTAAGTCACTGTTGGGCAAAAAAATGGCATGTGTGCTACCCCAGCACTCCCTCCCCTTGCCCATGGCAGAGACTGCTGAGAAATCATTGTGATGGGCTGATAATGAATCCCCAAATATGCCCACATCTTAATCCCAGGAACCTGTGAATCTTACTGTATTTGGAAAAAGGGTCTGTACAGATATGATTAAGTTAGGGATTTCAAGATGAGGAGATCATCTTGGATTATCTGGGTGGGCCCTCAATGCCCTCACAACTATCCTTATAAGAGAAAGGCATAAGGAGATTAGATACAGATACCAGAGGAGTCAGAGGTGAGAGTGATGCTTCCACAAGCTACAGAACATATGCAGCCACCAGACACTGGATGGGCAAGAAACAGATTTCCCTTTAGAGCTTCTGAAAATGCAGAAGCATGCAGCCCTACCAACGCCTTGACTTCAGAAGTCTGGCTTCCAGAAATGTGCTATAATGTTTCTGTGAAGTCAACGTGTCTGTGGTAGTTTGTTACAGCAGCCAAGGAAAACTAATACAACTACTGTATTCCTGCAAGGACTGGATGAGGACTCAAAATCCTTCTCCATCCAATGCTTTAGGCAACAAAAACCAACTTATTGGAAAGTAAAGGTGAGATTTAAACATTGTTGCCTTGATTTTATACATAGTTTTACAATTAATGTTGCTGCCAAACCTTTTTTTAGTTTGGATGTACTATATTGGTCTAATCTAAATGATGCAGATACTTTTAATTCATTTAAAAATTAACACATATATATGTAACAGCCAAATGATATAGTATAGACAAAGAACTTAGCAGTTCCTAGTAGATTCTTAAAAATGTTAGTTACATTTACATTTGTATTAAACTAATTATATTTGATGGGAGTGAAATCATTGAGTAGTAAAGGCATAGCCAGGAGTCTGGAAAAAAACTGCAGCCCCAGGGTAAATGGGCACTTTGATCTTTTTTCAAGTCTAGTAGGGCCATTTGGAATAAAAGGTAGGTAAATCGACCAAAAAATATTTTTTCTGTCAGCCCTTTATAAGCTATTCTTTTCCTATTTAAGCCCATGGAGAGCTGGAAACATCTCTTCCTACTTTCAACATAAAGGTAATCATGAAACATTAGGAGAAGGCCAAAGGTAGCTTATGGAGTTACAAGAGAACTTCAAGGACAGCACAAATTTGTTCTGTAACAAATAGTAACCACAATAACAGTAATAACAGTAAATAGCAATTTGGGTTAAAGTAGATGATAAAGACTAAGAGGTACTGGTGCATGCTTATATCTAGGGCAGAGACAATCACTTACTGATTAATCTTAGCAAAGTTACAGAAAGAGATGCACAAAGGTGTCTGCAATTAACCATTCAGGACTGATATAGAAGAACAAGCTCAGCAAGGTCCAGCATGGATCTTCTGAGAGGACACTGCAATCTTCTGTAAAGAATGAAAACATCAACTTCCTAGAATCAGAATAAATCATCTGAGGCTATAGAGTCTACAGCTAGGGAGGAAGGAATAATTATTAGCTCCTAAATAGTGTCTACTGCTTTCATTTTTTTCTCTCTATAAATGAAAATCAATTTTTATAAGGTTATTTGACCTGTTGGGTAAGCCCTGTCTTTAGTTCCCCTATAGCTTTCTAGTTTTTAGTAAACATAGTCCCTCTAAAGTCACCTATTCAAGAATTTCATCAGATCATAACTGCTGCTTGTTGTTGAATTGTACCTGGCACAATGCCATTGATTTTCCATATGAACATAATTAGTTCTCAGGACAAACTTGTCCAACAGGTATTATTATATCAATTAACTGATAAGGAGAGTAGTTTGAAAAGGAGAAGCAATAGGCCAAGATCCTAAAGTTAGTAAGTAGCCAAGTTGAGATTTGAACCTGGTTCCCGTTGTATCCGCAGCCAAGACTGTCTCTACCATGATGTCTCCTCATGAGTTGTTGATGTCAGGTAACCAGGAGGACTCAGCTGATTTTGTAGTCATTACCTTAGTATCCTAGCAGGAACTATGACTGATAAGATCAACCTATTAATGGAAACTTTATGAAGTGACATTCTAACAGGTACTTTTTTTTTTTTTGATAAATCACCTGAGCACAATTTATCCTCAACTACTTAAAATGAATCCTCCTATTATAAAATGCTGAATAACCTTTGCAGGAAGAGACAAAGATTAACTCACATCTTTATTCTCATTTCTGCACAGGAGAACTTGATTCTAGGAGTCTCAATCAATATATTTAAAAATTAAATTTGACTTAAAATAGATAAGAATCTAGTAATTTTGGTAATAGCTCTTATTTAATTGCTTAGGACTTCATGATTTGCTATTTTGTATAATTTGGGGAATTAATTCTGTTTTCCTATAGATACTGCACATTCTCCAAAGGAAGACATCTATTGTGTTTCTAATTTACAAAAAGAATCTGTTAATTAATCCCAATTATATTAAAGGCATATAACAACAACCAACCAAATAAAATTAGGAAAACCCTCCCTTAAAAACTAATAAAATATCTTAAATATACTTCTGGTAAAAGAGCAGGCTGAATTGTGTTCTTTATGATTCATTCCAGATAAAATACTGAGTGACTTTAATTAAGTCTCCATTTTTCAGTTACTAGTCTCATGCTCATATAGGATAATTCACACATAGAAATCATTTGTCCTATCATTTATTTCTTTCTTATCTCCTCTACTTTTTATAATGAACTTAATTATTGCCATCAGATATATTAAATTTTGAAACCATGATTTATATGCAAGTTCTTATATTAAATATTCATGTCAATGTTATTTTAATATTCTACACTGATCCTGATGTCAAGAGTATTCAGTTAGAGGCAATCACTAGTAAAAATCTGCATTAATGTTATTGATGTTTCTATGTTTTTAATATAGTAGCAGTAAATAATATTACCACCTGACACAAAAGGAGTTATAATAAACCCTGAAAGAAAATATATGGTGTTACAAAAGACCCCTATTGCTAATGTCTTTGCTTCAGGAGGCTCTGAGTCAAAGGAATGTGTGGTTTTGTGGCAAGACACACACTGTGTAAGGGTTAGAAAGTGGCAGTGGAAAAAGGAATACCTCATAAAGAATCTCTGCGAGAAGGCCTCCAATCCTGACCTGGCATTTGAAACCAGCCACTGAAAATTAACCAATATTTTAGAAATGGAATGGTAACTGAGATTTCTATAATGACTGCCCTCGGAAAAGTCAATTCATGGCCATTATATTCATCATCAGAAAACTCAAACAGTAGTGCAGAGCACTATAAGGGTTATTTTGTTAAATATTACCTTATTAATAACGGTATGGAGTTTAGGAGCATTCATAGGAAATAGCTAGCCATTCTTTCATTCATTCATTAACTCATGCCCAATATTGATTGAAGTTTACTCTATACATTACACTAGGATGCAAAAATTAAAAAGACATATATTCTACTCATAAATAGAGGATATCCTAGAAGTCTTTAAATTTTAGTAAAAATAGGTTATGAACATTAATAACAGTTATGATGAATATTTATGATCTAAGATTTCTATAACAATGTATGGAAGACAGAGATTATCTTCTAACTGAATGCAGGAAAAAAAAAATAAAAGCTTTGTTGAGAAGAAAAACCTGAGTGTGGATATCACTATGCGGGAAGAACATGTTATAAAAGAATAAATAACATGGGTTGGATGGTGTTTTGAGGAGAAAGAGGTATGAACACTGATTCATGCAAAACTTCTTTCCAGAGTGTGCTCTTTTACTAGTTAACATGATAAGAAGCAAGTCATTCACCCTGTCAAAACCTCAGTTTCCTCTGCTGTATACAGCTGAGGATCAGTAATACTCATCTTGTGTAACAACAATTTCACATAATATATAGGAAAGAATCTAGCACAGGATCTGGTACATATCAGTTATCCAATATAACTATTTCCTTTCCTTCTAAAATTAAGAAAGTGGGAAAGTGTCATATGCATGGGGAATACAACTAGATCTGCTTATAGGGAGCATCTGGCACATGACAAAACAGTAAGGGATAAAACTGGAAAGGGAGGCTGGTACTAGGGCTTGTAGGAGTTTAAATGATAGGCTGACGTTTGGATTTTATTCTGTCAAAATCCTTGATCAAGAAACTCACATATTCTGGCAGCACTGTCCCCAGGATAAATCATAGGGAAATGGTCTGAAAGCCAAGAGGTGAGGAAGCTGCTGTCCATGAATAAGGTAATGAGATTTTAGCACACTGCATCCTTAGGAATCTGAAATAAATGCCTAGCTTGCCAAACACCTTTTTAAAAAGGGTCTTCAGGTTTTGTATTTTGTGATCTGGGCTGGGGTTTCCTACTTCATGTTAAAAAAAAAAATCCTTCAGTAAGTTACAGAGAATATTGAGGAGTTTGTCCTGTGGATGATAAAAACTTGATATACAAGTCAAGATAAAAAACCTTCCCCCGCTTCTTTCTGGAAGGAGAGATTCTCTTTTACTTCTCCTTCCCTGCAGTAGGAAAGGATTTTCATCCAATATGAATACAATTTTGCTTCTGAGCATCTCTGTTTCTTCTTTTCATTCCCACAACTCATTGTACTTTCCTCATAATCCACTTTACCCCATGGCATCATTTTTTTTCCACCAAATTTCATGACAGTATTGGTCAGTCTGGTTCATTGCCATGGTCACACAATTTCTCTGCCTAATACAGGCATTAACAATTACTCTTTGACTTTCTACCAAACAATTCTGAAAAGGACAAAAGAAATTACAGTATTCAATAGTCAGTGGAATGTCTAACAATCTCTCAGTTCTTTATAGATATATATGGGGACAGCTTTTTTGAGGGAAGGTGCAGTGACTTTTGTCTGTAGTCTCTATTAATTGTTGCTATGTTGTATTCCTATCCCCTATGTGGGGATGTAACAAACTCTGAGGCTATTCTACTAATCTTTTCTCCTCTTGATCCTTTACATTATTATAGCTTCCAGAATTTCTGAAGCCCCTGTGTAAATATTATCTAAATTTTAAAGTTCTGATGGTCATGACATCAGTCCTTCCGCTAAGAACCAGACTGAACTGAGATGGAACTGGTACTAGGAGCTAAATATAATTTTTGAGAGTTAAAAAATCAAAATTTAAAGTCACCAGTCATGATTATGAAAATTTTGTATTATTAGAAAATGCCTCTGTGGCACTTAAACTCTCAAGAATTATTTGCTTCAGTCTGTTTCATCAGAGGAACCAGAAAATTATTATTTATGATAATACTTACATAGGTTACTTAGATTAAAAGTAAAAGAATTCATATACGCAGAGTAATTATTCATCAAATCTTCAAATGGTATGTAAAACCCACTCAACAAATAAATTCTTCATTTTTTAGGTATTTTAATTGAAATTTATATAAATTAAAATTCACAGATGTGTTAAAACATGTACTGGAACATCATAACCTGATATTTATTTCAATTTTTAAAATCATAGTACAGAGAAAGCAAGTTTTATAAGGTTCTTCTAAACCAATTTCAGTGATTTTTAAGTGCAAACTATGCGATTAAATGTTAAGTGTGATTAAAGAAGCAATACACTTGAGGATATCTGCAATATCAGTACAGAGTTATGGTGCTTTATAGCATTAAAGCATTTTTGCACGTCTAATATATTTTCTTTGAAAATGTGATGGAAATATTTAACTACTTCATTTAGTAGTCATCAGATGACTTTAGATGTCTTTGAAAATAAATACAGATATTGTGGTTATGAGCTAAGAGTTTTTAATGGTACAGTGTGCTTCTCAGAAGAAAAACGTCAAATAATGGAAAAAATTTGATCAACAAGCAAAGATTTACTTAGCACTCAATATGTATCCAAGTCAAATTCTAAAAATAAGAATGAATTGCATATAACATGACATGCATAAATAGTTTTATTTCATAAAGTTTCATGTTTTCAGTGACATTGCAGATTTAAAAAAAATTGTTATTATTCCTTACAATGTGACAAGTATTTTTCAAACCGTACCATTGGGAGATGGAATGATTGAGAGGAATGAATTTCAATAATTTATTTTTATTTTTTTAATTTTATAACAAGCTCTGGTAAATAGAAGCCAGAGCCAAACACATAAAAAAATAAATCACAAGTATTTATTGAAATATCATGTAGGAATTATTTATATTCCCAAGATTTTGAGAGGAGAGTATAATAAATTATATTTTGAGATAAATTATGTTTCTGTATTTTTAATAGTTATATTTTCTAAAATAAAAATAAACTGAATTCAACAATGTATCCATCATAAAAAGTTAGAATATAGTGATTATTTGCAACAAATGAATATCTGTAGAACTATATTCTATCTCTTAAACTTTAAAAAATATAAGAGAAATAAAATCTTAAAAAATATTTCTGTAGATATGACATGGTAATATAAACAATGTAACTGATGAGCAGAGAGATTAGAGAGGGGTCACAGTGGTAATTTTTCATCAACTATACTAATTAAAAATATTTTCTATTTGTTTCTGAATTCTAAAAATGTTCACTAGAAACAAGAAAGAAATTATTCTTTTGAATTTGCTCCCCAGGTTTTCTTTAACAGTGGAATTCAAACAATTTAAAAGGCAATTTGAACTTCTATTTTTCATTTGACTATGCGTTTTCTTGAGAAGAGTAAAAAAATATATTATGAAAAGAAAGATACTATACTAGATATTTTCCTTTCCCCATTAATTTAAAAGTAATTGCAAGAGCAAAAGCCATGCCTATTGTGTGTGTCTGAATGACCTCAAGGAAAATTCAATTACAAACTGATATGTTTCAACACACATAGCTTGCATACTTAATTCAGATGTACCTCCAAAAGGAAACATCTCTTTGGTTTTGTTAAATGCACAACAGGTTTCAGCTGAGCCAGTAATTTTCAATATATTTGTATTATTTCTTGGCATTTGGTGCTTTTTTGCTTGTAATTCCTAGGTGCACATGTAAAATACTTGATGTTAAAGATGAGCAACTCACTGAGTAAATGGTCATTTGTACTTTTAAAAATAAAATGTTCATTAAGAACATGAGAGTGGAGTACCAATATGGCTAATAGAATAACATATATTCTAAATGATAGGACTAATCTGTTTAATATTTATCAATCCAAATGTGTAAGTCTAGCACTCCTTTCTAGATCCCTGGAAAGGGTGTGATATATTTTGATTAAAATCATAGGTCAAAATGAAACACTGGACTAGTTTTCTGTACTACTGAATTTTAAACTTTTGCCCAGAAATTTGGCATATAAAGATTAAAATTACATAATATATGTGAATAAGAAACACAAAATCATACTTCATGTTTAAGTACTCATAAAGAAAAGTGTGGATACATGTATCCTGATGTTGTGTATATATATATATATATATATATATATATATATATAAAATTATATATAAAGCATATGTATATTTTATATATGTGTGTATATATAATATATAAATTAAATCCACTTATTTCACTCTCTTCCTCCTAACATTATACATACACAGATCCATTTATGTTTTTTTTCCTAAATATTTTAGCTGTACTTTAATTATTTGTGGTATTTAGAGCTTGTTTTACTAAATGAAATGAAATTCTTTCATCATTATATTTCACATTAATATAATGCATCTCTAAAAAAATTGTAATGATGAGGCAGTAAGCCAAGCCTATAAACTTACTTATGAAATAGGAAAAAAATAGAAGGATGTAGGTGTAGAAAGACATTCAATTTCATGAAAATGTGTTATTTCTAAGGCTATGTGTACTGTTCTCATAATTAAATAAAATTAATTTAAAAATTAAATCAATATTAATTTATTCACAATTGACAGCAAAAACAAGGAAAAAATGCCTTTGAGGATTTACAACTTTTAAAAATCAGAGTATTTAAGTATTAAATTAGATATGTTTAAGTATTAAGTTATTTTATTAATTTCACTATGATTTTAAAATTTTTCAATGCAATTTACAATTATTCACAAAGAGCCTGAATGTATATAATGACATGAACAGGTAAACTGAGAAATTAAACATTTGAAGAAATATGTTTTTGAGAAAATGTTTTCTAAAAATATATAGTACATTAGAATCAAGTAAAGCAAAAGCATGTGCCTAACTGTCATTATTCAGGCTCAGACTCTATTCTCAAATGCTTAATAAATATAAATATTTGTGCTTATAAATATTATAGAAAAATAATTCCAAAATAAAGAGAAGATTATTAAAGTCAACTCTCAGCTTCTGTGTCAATGAAAAGTTATCCTTGGTGAAACTAATCAAAGTTGTGGATTTTCAGTTTACTGGGGCTGGGATTATTTTAAGCATCAAAATACTTAAGTTTCTGTAGTTTATCTTTGTCATAATTAGTCAAAGTTCAAGAAATTTACATCAAAATATGTCCCGCCTAGGGCTTCCCTGGTGGCGCAGTGGTTGGGAGTCCGCCTGCCGATGCAGGGGACTCGGGTTTGTGCCCCGGTCCAGGAGGATCCCACATGCGGAGTGGCTAGGCCCGTGAGCCATGGCCGCTGGGCCTGCGCGTCCGGAGCCTGTGCTCCGCAATGGGAGAGGCCGCAACAGTGAGAGGCCTGCATACTGAAAAAAAAAAAAAAAAAAAAAAAATGCCCTGCCTTGCTTCTAATATCTCTTAACCCCATCAAATGTGGTGAAGCAGATTTTCATGAGTGAAATTTTGAAAGCAATAAACCTATGCAAAATTAAAATGTTGGGAATTGCTTTCTAGCCAACACACAACATTCAGCAGACAAAAAAGAATATATTAATAAATTTGACTTTAAAATAATTATGTACATTATGATATATCATAAAGGCATTAAAAGCCAAATAACAAAGAGGAAAAATATTTGCAACACTTATCATAGGTGCTAATCTCTCTAATATATGAAGAGTTTATAGAAATTAAGAAGCAAAAGACAACCGACTGAATTAAGAAAAAGCAAAGTCATGAAAAGATAATGCATAGAAAAAGAAATATAGGATTGTGCTAATTCACAGTAAAAGAAATGCAGGTTAAATGTATACTGGAAGTACTAAAAAATACTGATATTGTTCTGGACAGCATTTTTTTTTTTTTTTTTTTTTTTGGTTCTCACCATATTTTGTAGTGAGAAAAAATTTACTGTTCCTTCCAGAATATTTCTTTTTATTTCTCCTCATATTTGGTCCTAGAGAATCCATGTATGAGCTCTACTCCTTTTACATACATTCCCTAGACAACACATAATTCCTAGAGGATTGTGTTTGAGTCTATTTTAGTTTCTTTTTAATTGCTGAGTCAAGGATCTCTATCAATTCAAAACTATAGCAAAACTTAAGGATGTACAGATATACATTTTGTCTTGACTTTAGCTTTTCATCTCTCATATAGAATACACCATAGTCAGTCCCACTTATACTGATGAAAATCATCAGTTCAAGATTCATCTTTTTTATCCATTCAGCTAATACTTATTGGATGCTGTTAGGAGCTGAATTGTTTCTCACCCCCCTTACCCCCCCCCCAAAAAAAAAGATATATTGAAGTCCTAAACCCCAGTATCTCAGAGTGTGACTTTATTTGATAATAGAGTTTTTGGAGATATAACTAGTTAAGATGAGGTCATACTGGAGTAGGGTGTGCCTCTAATCCAACGTGACCTGTGTCTTTGTAAGAAGATGGCCATGTGAAGACAGAGATACAGGAAGAATGCCATGTGAAGACAAGGACTAGAGTGATCCATCTACAGGCCAAGAATTGCCTGGGTTACCAGAAGCTGGGAGACGTAGGAAAGATCCACCCCTAGAGACTTCCAAGGGAGCATGGCCCTTGCCAATACCTTGATTTTGGACTTCCAGCTTCAAGAATTGTGAGAGGATAAATTTTTGTTGTTTTATACACACAAACAAAAGAAAGCATCATGCAATATCATTTGCTACTTTTCAATTTGGAAAAACATCCAAAGATTTGATAAAACTCTGTCCTCTATTACATAGGCCATGGGACACATAGTGTTGGAGCCAACAAATGCTGGCATACATCACTGGTGGAAATGCCAAATGGAACAACCTGTATGGAGGATCATTTGATTTTAACTATAAAATGACAGATGTATTTACCTTTTGAACTGGGAATTGCACTCTTGGAAATTCATCCTGTAGATATATATTCACACATATATAACACAGGTTCTTCATTGTGGCATTGTTTGTGGTAGCAAAAATCTGGAAATCACCCTCTAGCGATAAGGACAAGTTAAACAAACTGTTGTATAGCCTCAGAGTGTAATGATCTGCAGATGTTACAAAGAATTTGAAAGTTCTATATGTTCTGAGGAAGTGATCGTTATTTCTTTAGGTTTACTTTTTAATTAAAATGCAATATCTAGATCCAAAAAAATGTCTCAGTCTGAAGATAATTTTCTAGGGTCAATTTGAAAAAAAATATAAGAATGACAGCAAGTCTAAAACCATAAATCTAGTTAACATTTCTAGGACTTAAAAGTGAATGCCCACATATTTTCTTAAATCAACTTAGATCTCATTCAAAACAAATTTGTAGTCCTTCTGAGTAGCTCTTATGACTTAACTATCCGTGTATTCTTCCCTATTCATACTGTACACTTCTACACAAAAATATGTTCCCTCAGATCCAACTTTTAAGCCCCAGGAGCAATGATCTAATTAAGTATTGATAGTACAGAATGATTTGTAACTGAGACTATATATCAAAATGACTAGGTAGATGTTTAATTATGTCAGTCAAAAATTTTTAAAAATCTATTGTCCAAACTAAATTCCAAATTGATCACTAAGTGAAATACCCATCATAAAGCTGATTACTATTGTATAGTTATGTTCAAAATGTCAGTTTTAAGTTTAGCCCTATTAAAGTTACCAAAGTTCAATCATCAGAACAGAGCATCTGATCAATTTGTGACCACAATGGTTAGCATTCATTTCTGAATTATCATTGTAAAAACTAATAATTGAGTCAATAGGTATAATTCCAAATTTTTGAGCTATAATTATGAGATGTTAATGATGTTATCCATTTTTTAATATACACATATATTCTGTTTCTAGTATAGAAATTTTAGTAGAAAAATGGGATGAATATATAATCAAAATAGTGTACTCAGAACAAAGAAGAGTTCTTATGCTAAGGATAAACACATTTTCCAAGTAATTTACATTAAAAATATCCATAGGGAGAGGTTACTCATCTAAAGTGAAAACTTGCTGTCTTGTCATGGGGAAGGAGGAGAAGCAACTTAAGCACTTTTTGAAACTTTCTCTATAATCATGATAATAATCCTAAACAATATAATTCTTTTCACCAAACATGATCCTAAAATACTTAAACAGAGTAAATGACTACACTTTCCCTATAAAAATCACTCATGGGGTCTGTTATCATGGTGTTAGCACCAAAATGATAAAACTACAAAAAATTCTAGAGGCTATTCAGCAGATGAATACAGATATTGATTCTTCCTGTACATAATTGCAACCCTTGGGGTACTTGGAGAATTATTATTTAATTATTTAAATAAGCTCCTTGATTTTGATCAGAATTACATGAAAAGTCACTATTTTAGTTTCCAAAGTATGCATTATGAACATCCATTTATCTGCCAAAGAGGGGAAGTAGGATAGGGAAGGGAGGACACATTCATTGAATATGTAAGGTTCTTTAAAAGTTTTTCCTGGTTTATTGTTCTGGTTTTATCACTTCACTCAATTAACTTCGTTTCCAGACAGCCATTCTGATGCTACCTTAAACATGCCAGGCTTTTCTATTTCACCACGCTGATGATACAAGGTAAAACAGATACAATCTACTTTACCTAAGGACATGAAAAATGCAACAAATTCACTGTCCCCTAAACCTATCCAAACCAAATCCATATCAAAAGAATGAGCTTGAATCTTATCTTTTTTACAACTCTCTAAAGTACCAGTATATACGAAGTTTATTCTCTGAAGCACAAAATATAGCATTTTATATTATTCTATATTGCATTCTTCAAAGTATATTAACTTTCCCCATCACATACAGAGTTTGTTAGCCATGTTAAGTCAGATTTGTGTCTTGTGTCATACAAAGATAATCTGACAGTTAACATTCTTGGTTACGCAGTTGATGTTGCCAAGAAATAGGCTGATTTGTTGATATAAGGTGATATAAAAGGACCACTGTCCAGATCCCCCTTCAAGGAAGAACTTATTGTCTTAGCATCTGAGAGTGCCGCTGGGAGAATACCTTCTGCCAACCCATCTTTCAAAGATTTCCTCAGCTGCAGAAAGCCACTTCACCCAAGTCTACACCCTTTCCCAAGGCCACCCACTTCTAATGACTGCTACATGCCAACTTAGGGCAACTTTGATGGTTCATTTTAGCTCCAGAGCTATCAAAGGAGGTCAGGGCTTCCCTGGTGGCGCAGTGGTTGAGAGTCTGCCTGCCGATGCAGGGGACACGGGTTCGTGCCCCGGCCCAGGAGGATCCCACATGCCGCAGAGCAGCTGGGCCCATGAGCCATGGCTGCTGAGCCTGCGCGTCCGGAGCCTGTGCTCCGCGGTGGGAGGGGCCACAGCAGTGAGAGGCCTGCGGACCGCAAAAAAACAAAAACAAAAACAAAAAAAACTCTTAGCTAACTATTTCCAATATTTAAAAAATTTAATCTATGGGGAAAGTCAGAAAAGAATTTCACTTTTAACTGAAATCCCGGGGCTAGATATTTTCTTAGATATTTCTTTCCACAGTGACTAGCTTATGTAGAGTTGTAAACTACCATTTCTCAATATAGATGCTTCTGGCCCTTCTTGTTTCCATGGGTGGAAGACAATGTCATATGCTTAAGGAGCCCACTAATTCTCAGTAAGCAATCATTTATTTCCCAAAAAGCATATCTAATGCTGTTCCTTATGAGGGAAACATTCTCCAATAGCATGAGATTATTACATGGATTAAATTAAAGGGTACATATTTTTTAGTTTTACTTTAATAAAAACTATTGAAAAAAAGCAAGGTTAGAGGGAGCTCTTCTAGGATTTCTAGATTTAAATTCCTTACAGGACTTCCAGTTTAATAGATAGATTAAGTGCATGCATTTTCTCTGCTCCTTCCCAAGATTCCACTAAAATTACACTAAAGGCAGTAAAAAGATACAAATCCAAAAGACCAGGAGAATGGGAGAGGGAATAACAACAAATGAAAAAAAAAACTTAATGAATTTCAGGGAAATGGAGGTAGTAAAACTAAGAAAGCAAAATGGCAAATACCTACAAAGGGGGATGCCAGGGATATAAAAGCCAATTCATTCAGCAGAAACTGGCAGGGGTTGAGGGGGAGTATAAAAACTGGAGACATCTAGATGGTGAAGGTGGAAGATGGTAATGAAAACAGAAGTAATATTTAAAATTTGTATAAAGAACAATTAGACTCTCTGATCTCCTTATTTGGAGTAGCAGGTTATTGCTTCTCTCCATTCTGGCAAGAAACTAGACGTTTTTAAATGGAGAAACTGAACCAAACACATTACCTTTAGGTACATCAGGCACAGTGGAGACTGGAAAAGAGCCTTACTAATGGAAGGTCTCTTTTTTCCTGTTTGTGTTACATCTATGTAGTGAACAAAACTACTTGTAATCATCTCCAAAAATGTGCAGCCAGGTGTATAATTTTGCTAGAAACAATTGGTAGATTTTCTCTGCAAAAATAAATGGCCCTTTAGTGGGTAATTTAAACAAATGGTCATATTCTTGCTCACAGGAGAACTCAAATCACCAGATGCTACAGACTGAATGTTTGTGTCCCTCAATATTCCTATCTTGAACTCTTAACCCCAATGCAACATATTAGGAGGTGGGGCTTTTGGTAGGTGATTATGTCATGAAGGCAGAGCTCTCATGAATGAGATTAGTGCCCTTGTAGAAGAGACTTTGGAGAGCTCCCTCATCCTTTCTGTCTATGAAGACACAAGAAGAAGAGAATAGCTGTTTATAAATCAGGCAGTGGGATCTCATCAAATACCAAATCGGTCTGTGCCCTGATCTTGCACTTTTCAGCCTGAGGAAAAAAATTCTGTTGCTTATAAGGCTCCTAGTCTATGGTATTCCATTATACCAGAAAACAAAGAAACAGAAAGAAAGAACTCACAGGAAGAGATAATTCAGGGAACAGACAAAAACATTTCAAAAACTAACACCCTAAGACACATGAGAACATATATTGTATTTATCATTTGGAAAATCTGAGAAAAAAGATTTTAAAATTAAACAATCAATCCAGAAGGTCCAGCAACTGACTAAAAAGAATCCCAGAAGAAAGTGCAGAAAAAAAAAAAGATAATATTATCAAAGAGGCCATGGAGGAAAAATATGCCAAACTGACAGATATAAGTTTCTAGGTTCAAAGAGTCCTTCAAGAGCTCAGCACAATGAATTAAAAAAAAAAAAAAGTTTCAACATTCATCATTTGAAAACTTTGGAATTAGCAGAAAAAGGAGTCAAATATTGACAAGAGGAAAACAGGAATTAGGGATCAGAATGCATTAGATTTTACAACAGCAAAATAGGAAGTTAAACAAAAATTAGAAAAACGTTTGCAAAATGCTGAGGGAAAAGGATTATCGACAGAATGTTATACCCAGGAAAAGTATCAATCAAGTAGAGAGGTAGAAAAAGGTTTTCCAATGTACCAATTATCAAAAAAAGAAAGAAAAAAAGAACACTTATCCCTACAACGCACCCTTTTTCAGGAAGCTATTAGTATGAGGATGTTGTGTCAATTATCAGTTTATTGCCTCTCAGCTACAAACGTGATAAAGAACTGAATTTCTTTAAGTATTTCTCCTTCAAAGTGAACATAATGTTAAACTTTTAAGTTGAGGGCTCTGGAGGAACGTTGAAAGAGGAGGAGGCTTCCTGCAATTTCTGGCACAGGTTAGGAGGCGTGGGGTGTGCAAATGTTGGGGTGTTGATATGTGAGTCAGTCATGTAGGTATGAGGACATTTGATAGAGCCTTCCCAAGCCTTGGGCCCAGGACATAGTTGGTTCTCCATGACTTTAAATCCTTGGGTGTGGTAATAAATTTTCCATAGCCCCCCTGACATGAAAACCAGAGTCCTGAATTGCCTGCCTGCTCTATAGATCTCCTGTTTGCTCAGGTGCCTAGACTCACCCAGCAAGTTCCCATAGAGCTTGCACTCATTGGCCTGCTTGGATTCCATTTCAAGCCCCCCACTCAGTGTGCATGAAACCATCAATCTGTTTTCTCAGCACACAGATGCCTACATCACACACCGAGAAGTCATTCCTACTGAAAGTCTTTCCTCGACCTCTGTCCACACCCAGACTCCCACTTCAAGTCCACCCATACCACCACTTGTTGGTCACCTGCTCCTCAGCCTGTACTCCAGAGGATGCCTGTTGCCTATTGATGGAGCAACAAATCTAGATCAGCTTCAGCCTGGATAAACCAGGGACTTCTCTGCTATCTGGTGGTCCAACCACATCTGCTGGAACAAAGTTGAACCCCTTCAAGTTTATCCTTCATTGGGTAGACTTCCTCCCCCTAGGGTACCATATAGAGTTTCCTCATATCTTATATTTACTCTTTTTTATCATAGTTAATAATTCATAAGATGAAATACTAAATCGAGAAGGAGAAAGGTATGGTATCAAGGAATTAAAGCATCTTACTGAGCTGCAAAGAAAAGGGAGATTATAGATGATGAGGAAGGGCCGAGAGTTGCAGCTGGGTCTTAAACCTAGATAATGCCAGTCATGATTGGAACATGAGAGTGGAATTCTTAAGGAAGAATTTCTCTCAGGAAAAGAGAAAAGAAAAAAGAGAAAAAAGTAACATAGATTTCCTGGAGCATATAACCTTGTGGAACAGAGAATTCTGTTCATAAGTTTGAGACGTATTAGATATTGGGATATAAAATGCTTAGGAAAAAGTATTTCTTAGTGAAATGCTTATCAGCAGTGAGCAACATCTTTATAGCAATAATTCTGAAAAAACTAAATTATCAATATAATTTGAAATTATGATACAAATACTAAACAGAGAACAGTATTTGTAATATCTATAATATCTATATTATATTATGATATTATATATATTATATAATAATATAATAGTATTTGTAATATCTATAATATAGATATTATATATCTATATCTATTTCTCTCTGTCTATATCCACCTTCCTTAACTAAGAAACTGAAAAAAAATTTCTATTACAGAGAGAAAAGTGAATTGCAAAAAAAAGGGAAGCAGAAAGAAAATATAGGCTATATAGTTTGAAATAACAATTTCTTCTGGAGCCTCATCCACCAAAGGGCAGACAGTAGAGGCAAGAAGAACTACAATTCTGCAGCCTGTGGAATGAAAACCACATTCACAGAAAGATAGACAACATAAAAGGCAGAGGACTATGTACCAGATAAAGGAACAAGATAAAAACCCAGAAAAACAACTAAACGAAGTGGAGATAGGCAACCTTCCAGAAAAAGAATTCAGAATAATGGTAGTGAAGATGATCCAAGACCTTGGAAAAACAATGGAGGCAAAGATTGAGAGGATGCAGGAAATGTTTAACAAAGACCTAGAAGAAATAAAAAACAAATGTCTAGAAGATTTAAAGAACAAACAAACAGAGATGAACAGTACAATAACTGAAATGAAAAATACACTAGAAGGAATCAATAGCAGAATAACTGAGGCATAAGAACAGATAAGTGACCCGGAAGACAGAATGGTGGAATTCACTGCCAAGGACAGAATAAAGAAAAAACAATGAAAAGAAATGAAGACAACCTCTGGGAAGAGGTTGAAGAGACCTCTGGGAGAGCATTAAATGAAACAACATTCGAATTATAGGGGTCCCAGAAGGAGAAGAGAAAGGACCAGAAAAAATATTTGAAGAAATTACAGTCAAAAAATTCCCTAACATGGGAAAGGAAATAGCCACTCAAGTCCAGTAAGCACAGAGATTCCCAGGCAGGATAAACCCAAGGAGAAACATGCTGAGACACATAGTAATCAAATTGACAAAAATTAAAGACAAAGAAAAATTATTGAAAGCAACAAGGGAAAAATGACAAGTAACATACAAAGGAACTCCCAAAAGGTTAACAGCTGATTTCTCAGCACAAACTCTACAAGGCAGAAGGGAGTGGCATGATAAAATTGAAGTGATGAAAGGGAAGAACCTACAACCAGGATTACGCTACACAGAAAGGATCTCATTCACATTTGATGAAGAAATCAAAAGCTTTACAGACAAGCTAAAGATAAGAATATTCAGCACCACCAAACGAACTCTACAACAAATGATAAAGGAACTTCTCTAAGTGGGAAACACAAGAGAAGAAAAGGACGTACAAAAACAAACCCCTAACAACTAAGAAAATGGTCATAGGAATATACATATTGATAATTACTTTAAACGTGAATGGATTAAATGCTCCAACCAAAAGACATAGGCTCACTGAATGGATATAAAAACAAGACCCACATATGTGCTGTCTACAAGAGACCCACTTCAAACCTAGGGACACATACAGACTGAAAGTGAGGGGATGGAAGAAGATATTCCATGCAAATGGAAATTAAAAGAAAGCTGGAGTAGCAATACTCATATCAGATAAAATAGATGTTAAAATAAACAATGTTACAAGAGACAAGGAAGGACACTACATAATGATCAAGGGATCAATCCAAGAAGATACAACAATTATAAATATATATGCACCCAACATAGGAGAACCTCAATACATAAGGCAACTGCTAACAGCTATAAAAGAGGAAATTGACAGTAACACAATAATAGTGGGGGACTTTAACACCTTACTTACACCAATGGACAGATCATCCAGACAAAAATTAATAAGGAAACACAAGCTTTAAATGACACAATAGACCAGACAGATTTAATTGATATGTATAGGACATGCCATCCAAAAACAGCAGATTACACTTTCATCTCAAGTGAACACAGAACATTCTCCAGGATAGGTCACATCTCGGGTCACAAATCAAGCCTCAGAAAATTTAAGAAAATTGAAATCATATCACGTATCTTTTCTGAGCACAATGCTATGAGATTAGAAGTCAATTACAGGGAAACTAACGTAAAAAACACAAACACATGGAAGCTAAACCATACGTACTAAATAACCAAGAGATCACTGAAGAAATCAAAGAGGAAATTGGAAAATACCTAGAGACAAATTACAATGAAAACACGACGACCAAAACTGATGGGATGCAGAAAAAGCAGTTCTAAGAGGGAAGTTTATAGCAATACAAGCCTACCTCAGGAAACAAGAAAAATCTCAAATAAACAATCTAACCTTACACCTAAAGGAACTAGAGAAAGAAGAACAAACAAAACCAAAAGTTAGTAAAAGGAAAGAAATCATAAAGATCAGAGCAGAAATAAATGAAATAGAAACAAAGAAAACAGTAGCAAAGATCAATAAAACTAACAGCTGGTTCTTTGAGAAGATAAAATTGATAAACCATTTGCCAGACTCATTAAGAAAAAGAGGGAGAGGACTCAGTAAAAGTAGAAATGAAAGAGGAGAAGGTACAACAGACACCGCAGAAATACAAAGCATCCTAAGAGACTACTAAAAGAAACTATGTCAAAAAAATGGACAACCTGTTAAGAAATGGACAAATTCTTAGAAAGGTATAATCTTCCAAGACTGAACCAGGAAGAAATAGAAAATATGAACAGACCAATCACAAGTAAGGAAATTGAAACTGTGATTAAAAATCTTCCAACATGGCTTCCCTGGTGGTACAGTGGTCAACAATCCACCTGCCAATGAAGGGGACATGGGTTCGATCCCTGATCCAGGAAGATCCCACGTGCCACGGAGCAACTAAGCCTGTGCGCCACAACAACTGAGCCTGTGCTCTAGAACCCACGAGCCACAACCACTGAGCCCACGTGCCCCATTTATTGAAGTCCACGTACCTAGAGCCCATGCTCTGCAACAACAGAAGGCACTGCAATGAGAAGCCCACACACTGAATCGAAAAGTAACCCCCACTTGCCACAACTAGAGAAAGCCCATGCTCAGCAACGAAGACCCAACACAGCCAAAAATAAAAATAAATAAAATAAATAAACTAAAGAAAAAAAATCTTGCAACAAACAAAAGTCCAGGACCAGATGGCTTCACAGATGAATTCTATCAAACATTTAGAGAAGAGCTAACAGCCATTCTTCTCAAACCCTTCCAAAAAATTGCAGAGGAAGGAACACCCCCAAACTCATTCTATGAGGCCACCATCACACAGATACCAAAACCAGACACAGATACTACAAAAAAATAAAATTACTGACCAATATCACTGATGAATATAGATGCAAAAATCCTCAGCAAAATACTAGCAAACAGAATCCAATAACACATTAAAAGGATCATACACCGTGATCAAGTGGGATTTATCCCTGGGATGCAAGGATTCTTCAACATATGCAAATCAATCAGTGTGATACACCATATCAACAAATTAAAGAATAAAATCCATATGATCATCTCAATAGATGCAGATAAAGCTTTCGACAAAATTCAACACCCTTTTATCATAAAAACTCTCCAGAAAGTGGGCATAGAGGGAACCTACCTCAACATAATAAAGGGCATATACGAAAAACCACAGTAAACATTATTCTCAATGGTGGAAAATTGAAAGCATTTCCTCTAATATCAGGAACAAGACAAAGATGTCCACTCTCACCCCTATTATTCAACATAGATTTGGAAGTTTTAGCCACAGCAATCAAAGAAGTAAAAGAAAAAAAGGAATACAAATTGGAAAAGGAGTAAAACTGTTCACTGTTTGCAGATGACATGATACTATACATTGAGAGTCCTAAAGATGCCACCAGAAAACTACTAGAGCTAATCAATGAATTTGGTAAAGTTTCAGGTTACAAAATTAATGCACAGAAATCTCTTGCATTCCTATATACTAATGACGATACAAACTGATGGAGAGATATACCATGTTCTTGGATTGGAGGAATCAATATTGTGAAAATGACTGTACTACCCAAAGCAATCTACAGATCCAATGCAAGCCCTGTCAAAATACCAAAGTCATTTTTTACAGAACTAGATCAAAAAATCTTAAAATCTGTATGGAGACCCAAAAGACCTTGAATAGCCAAAGCAATCTTGAGGGAAATAAATGTAGCTGGAAGAATCAGACTCCCTGACTTCAGACTATACTACAAAGCTACAGTAATCAAGACAATATGGTACTGGCACAAAAACAGAAATATAGATCAATGAAACAGGATAGAAAGCCCAGAGATAAAGCCACACACCTATGATCAACTAATCTATGACAAAGGGGGCAAGGATATACAATGGAGAAAAGACAGTCTCTTCAATAAGTGGTGCTGGGAAAACTGGAGCTACATGTAAAATGAAATTAGAATACTCCCTAACACCATACACAACAATGAACTCAAAATGGGTTAGAGCCCTAAATGTAAGGGCTCAGATACTACACCTGATATTATAAAATTCTTAGAGGAAAACAGAGGAAGAACATGCTTTGACATAAATCACAGCAAGATATTTTTTGATCCACCTCCTAGAGTAATGGAAATGGAAACAAAAATAAACAAATGGGACCTAATGAAACTTAAAAGCTTTTTCAAAGCAAAGGAAACTGCAAATAAGTTGAAAAGACAACCCTCAGAATGGGAGAAAATATTTGCAAACGAAGCAACTGACAAAGATTAATCTCCAAAATATATAAACAGCTCATGCAGCTCAATAGTAAAAAAACAAACAACCCAATCCTAAAATGGGCAGAAGATCTAAATAGACATTTCTCCAAAGAAGACATTCAGATGATCAAGAAGCACATGAAAAGGTGCTCAGCATCACTAATTATTAGAGAAATGGAAATCGAAACCACAATGAGGTATCACCTCACACCAGTTAGAATGGGCATCATCAGAAAATCTACAAACAATAAATGCTGGAGAGGGTGTGGAGAAAAGGGAACCCTCTTGCACTGTTGGTGGGAATGTAAATTGATACAGCCACTATGAAGAATAGTGTGGAGGTTCCTTAAAAAACTAAAAATAGAATTACCATATGACCCAGCAATCCCACTACTGGGCATATACCAAGAGAAACCCATAATGGAAAAAGACACATGCACCCCAGTGTTCATTGCAGCACTATTTACAATAGCCAGGTCATGGAAGCAACCTAAATGCCCATCAACAGATGAATGGATAAAGAAGATGAGGTACATATATACAATGGAATATTACTCAGCCATAAAAAGGAATGAAATTGGGTCATTTGTAGAGACGTGGGTGGATCTAGAGACTGTCATACAGAGTGAAGTAAGTCAGAAAGAGAAAAACAAGTATCGTATATTAATGCATATATGTGGAACCTAGAAAAATGGTACAGATGAACCCATTTGCAGGGCAGAAATAGAGACACATATGTAGAGAACAAACGTATGGACACCAAGGGCGGAAAGCAGCACCAGGTGGGGGTGGTGGGATGAATTTGGCGATTGGGATTGACATACATACACTAATATGTATAAAACGGATAACTAATAAGAACCTGCTGTATAAAAAAATAAATAAAATTTAAAAAAAACAACAAATAAAAAATAAAAATTTCTTCTGGTTTCCTTGATTGAACCAAAAGCGTTAACCGCTTTTAGCAGTCACCTGTTGGGTTGCCTCTCCGGGACCTCTTCTCCCTGTTAGGAGTCTTAGTGTTTATGCAGCACGTATGGTAAAACTGCTGGGCCATCAGCAGCCATCTTTAACAAGGGCACTCCACCCTCTCATTTGATCCCTGCATAGGCATACTCCCAACACAGGCCAGTGAGAATCTTTTCCCTAAACCCTGCTCTCTAGACTAGAGGTTAGTGGGACACTTTCCACAAGCTGGGTAGAAACTGAGGTGAGAGAATTCTCTGTGGATCCTTAGGGATTGTAGTTTCCTTTAATTTCCTAGTTCCAGCTCATTCCTGAGGCACACCTGTATTCCTGCCATTTGGGTTCCACCAGACTGCCATTATTTTTCAAGTGGGTTGATTTAGTTTACTTTTTTGATTGAACTAACTATTACAGAATACCATATTTAAAAAGAAACAATTTCTGCTTTCTCCAGTTATCCATTAGTTTATAACATTTTTGTTTTCTCCTTGACAAACTGCAGATGGAGCCTCATAGTCTAATACATAGGTCATTTGATGCTGCAATGGCAAATTAAAAATGCCAGTTATCAGAGATGAAATGAAATATATAATTACTCTCTGTAAAGTGTTATATAGTAATCAACACCCTGAGAGACAGAAACATGATTTGAGAGTCAGCTTATATAAATATAGTGGGTCACAGAATTTCTCCAAATCTTAATTGAGCTTCTATCTATTTTTGTTTGTTTGTTTCATACGTTTCTTTTTTGTTTCATATGAGACTGATTTTGTTCTTACTTACAGGTAAATTTTACCTTGAAATTATGCCACTCTTCCCTATCAAATGCCGAAATGTTCCTAAATTTAAGCACTTGAGAAGGAGAAATACAAATGATAAATATCACTTAGTAATTCACCAAGGCCCCTTGTCCCTGAATACTTTATGCTCTAATGATGATTTGTAAGTCAAATAGTTTAGGTGTATGCCAGTGTTCACATTCAGCCTTATCAACCTCATGGCACAAAGAGACCTTATAATGTAATATCTCATCACCAAAAGGACAGTTAGATAACATAGGATCATGCTTCAAAAATGGCTTAGCTGGCAAATACATATTTTAAACAGACCGCTTGGTTGACTTAAGTATCAGAACTGTCTTTCAACAAGTCTTGATTAGCTGACTGTTAACCTTGAACCAACAGTTACTTGCTTGGAATGCATTTCATTTAAGGTGATGAAAATAATATCTTGTATTACTAACAGAGACTCCTGAAAACCTTCATTTACTATCCACATAATAACAATCTGGCATATACATTACTCTTCAGAAACTGAAACATCACTGTATCTATTTGAATTGCTAATGGGAATAAGAAGAGCCATGCTAAGAAAATCCCTAAATAATAGTAAGTTCCTAAACATAGGCTTTCACTTTCTTACTGTGAAAAGTTGGCATTAATTATGCAAGTCTCTGTGCTAAAGTACACTTTAAAGTCTGGTGGTCTTTGTTGCTTTATTACCATGATGAATGAAAGAAAACTTATTCCACACACCTGGATCACACTTAACAGATTTTACATAAATTGTTTCTTTTTTGTTTTTCTGACATTGTTTTAAGAAATTCAAGCTAATCAAAGTCTAAATCTAAAAGGGATAAAATAATTTATTGATTAAAAATGGGCAATAATGGACTTCCCTGGTGGTGCAGTGGTTAAGAATCTGCTTGCCAATGCAGGGGACACAGGTTCGAGACCTGGTCTGGGAAGATCCACATGCCATGGAGCAACTAAGCCCACGTGCCACGACGACTGAGCCTGTGCTCTAGAGCTTGCTAGCCACAACTACTGAGCCCGCGTGCTGCAACTACTAAAGCCCACATGCCTAGAGCCTGTGCACTGCAACAAAGAGTAGCCCCGCTGACGCAACCAGAGAAAACCCACGTGCAGCAACAAAGACCCAACAAGCCAAAAATAAATAAATAAATAAATTTAAAACAAAAATGGGCAACGACACATAAGCCCAATAAGAAGATAAGTATTAAATTTACTGGAGGAACAGTCTGTACTTCATCTTTGTTCATACTAGAACATGGTATGTTGTTCTACATACAGAGGAACGACTTTGGAAGGATACCTTGAGCTTATGGGTCTTTTCAGACTTAATAGTAATTTTAGATAGAACATCTGAAATTGGGAAATATAAGAATTCTCACCCACTACCCATCTCACTGCAACATCTGCCCTGCTGCAGTTCTAACCTATCAGTTTAAATTGGATACTTTTAGATGCAGATGGTGGTGGTTAATTTCCTCTGGACAGCTGATGAAGCATTAAAGGGATGACAGTCTGTTAGTAACAAATCTGTTTACTTCAGGAGCACTGCAAAGACTTTATGCTTTATTAGGAAAGTCCTTTACTCATTTTCCATTAGAAAACTCTGCCAGCACAATTATATTCGTACTGTTTATAAACATCTTAACACACAGTTGTAAACAGTAACATTTCTTTAACAGTTACAAATGTCTGAGAAGTACATAAATACAAATTTACTGTACCAAAAAAAAAAGATTACTAAAGAGATATGGAGATATTATAAGAATATAACCTGATTGAGGAGAAAAAGAGAATTTTGTTTTGAAATAGCACTATTTTTTTTTCTATAGGTGGTTATGTTCAATGACAATTAGATTATCAAGTAGTAGAGTTGGTTTGTTTTTAATGAGCCTGTTGATATTACTCATAGCTATCAAAAGCAAACTAGAAAATATTGTCATGAACATTGAAAGTTTACTGTGAATAAAAGTGAAAAAAAGAATAGTCTTTTCAAAATATGTTCAAACCAATAACTCAATAAAATAGGGGATAATTTGTGGCATTCTTTTGGGTGAGCATTTACAGCCAGACATTCTTAATAAATTAACTCCCACAAGTAATAATTCCATTAAGAAGGAAACTGAAAAAATCTTGTTTTTAAGTAAAATATATATATAATATTTATAAATATTTTAAAAATAAACATATTTGAAATGAGAAATTTCAGGGTTTAAAATAAGGAATCATGCACCTATATCTGAGAACTATATTAAACTCTAATATACTGTGAGGGAGTTAGTGTTAAATAAATTATAAGAAAATATTTGTACATTAATTTATCCTCTCCTTACTTAAAACAGAATTCAAAAAACAAACAAAACCACACATACTCAATATGGTTAAAGGAAACCCACACACACACACATATATATATTTTTTTATATGGCATAAAATATATCAAAATAAATATATATAGTATATAATATATAAGGATAGAAAAAATAAGTTGAAACAGTGTTAGTTTATTTCAGAAAATGCATGCATTTTAGACAAATGCAACTAAATAAATTGTAATGCCAAAAAACTTTGGTATTCCTGTACTGGTGAAAAGCTTAAAAGATCCCTAAACTCACCATTAATGATAATATTTTCTTATACTAATCCCCTATCATACTTTCTTTGTTTCAACCTGATGAAACATTCCGTTTTATCGAGTTACTGTATTACTAGACAAATCTCACTAAGGTTAAGGTTATGCCATGCTAGTTATCTTTATAATCTTTGGAGTACATAGATAGTACGGGACATTGCACATGGTAGGCATTCCATGAAAGTCTATTAAAAAACAAATGAAGTAAATATATTTTACCCATCCTTCCAAACTAATAATAAAAATCTACTGAAAACTTACTACTCAGTAAATGGCTATTGTGGGAGTTACAAAGTTTAAAGTAGCTTTTAACCAAAGACATTAACAATTTTGCTGAGGAAACAAAAATAACACACAGCTTCAGGTGTTATACCTTAGTACATGCATTATAAACTTAGTAGAAAATAAGAGAACAGAGAGTAATGTAGGTTGAGATTTACTCTTTTTTAAATCAATGTTATATGAAAAATAGAAAATATTGTATTTTGAAGCATCTAGCTGCAAAAGAAAAAAATACTTTTTTGTTAGAATATAGTAACACACTCATTAAGTGAATGAGTGTTCCATTTTGAAATTAATTTTTCATTTTAAAGGAACTTGGCTTATTGCTTTAAACATCGGAGAAAAAACCTTTTCTGCCTTTATACTCAAACCTCTTGTGTTTGCAGCCTTCCCAAAAAGCTTACACATGCTTCCTACCGTTAATTTACCACATGCTGCTAGAGCTGACAATTTTTAATTTACTGGTCAGATTCACCTATTATTTGTTTGCATTATACCAAACATATTCCCGATTCACTAAAATTTCTTTGTGGGAATACAAGGAAATTATAGTGAATATGGTTGAGATCAAGTGGGCCTTAGATCTTAATTATAAGTTATCAAAAAATAAAAAGAAAAGAAAAGAAAAAAAGAACTAGCTCCCTTGGCTATTTTCTTACCAGGAAACAAATGAAAAAGGGAAATTTATTTCCAACCGTAAATCCCAAATGTTTCATTTTCATTTTCCCCAAGTTAACTTTCTCACCTAGCTAAGCAGCATTTCCTGCCATTATTAGCTGCCGGCCCAATATCAGCTGACCAGTATCTGTCAAACTCCTTGCTTCAATGAGCTTAGGGACTCCTGAGGAATTCCACGTATGCAGACTTCTGCTTACAGCTTCTAATTATTTTCTAACAGATAATGGAACATTTAAGTTCAGAGAGCTTAGATTAAATTTGTTAAGTGGATCAAAACCCTAGATAAAATTCCAGTGGCAAAGATCACTGTAGAAAACCCTAAGCTTTTTAGTTTTGAGATAAAGAGCCCTCGCTGATTGCTTGTTTTCTGGGACAAACTGGTCTCACAATGTTATTACTACCTCAGAGGTATTCATTCTTATTTCTAATCACACTGTGCCAAGCTCTATGTAAACTATAAGCTGTGAGTGCCAAAAACATGGCTTCTTAGGAACTGCAGCAGCATTTAGAAAGTTCAAAAGAATATATGGATATCTTTTTCCTTACTGGGAAAAAAAAAAACGATCGAGCTATTTATGTAGTAAGTATAGTACAACTTATTGTTTTAACGGGGTCAAAGGAGTATAGACTCTATGGTAATAATTTTATGCGAAGTGGTCATGATGAGGTTAAAATGCTTAGGCAATACCTCAGAATTTTTTAATTTGTATAATTCAGAGGATTTGTCTGCAGTTTTTGTAGAAATTCATAACACTCAGTTTGATTTTCTAATTTGAGGGTAAGAATGAGTGACATAAAATGTCATATGGAGGAATAGTAAATAAAAAGAAAATGATGAGGTCATCAACAGAGCTTTGAGGAGCAAGAATACCTCTTGAGCAAAGCTTGGATTCAATGAATGCAATGGGCCACCTCACGAGCTCCGAAGAAAAAACTCAGAAGAAATAAAACTCTGTGAAGGAACTGCCACTTGTTTTACTACTTATGGCCACCATCTCTCTCTAAGATAGGGTGACCTTTTGGTGGAGGCAGAGTAATGGTATGAGAAGTCAGTAGACTTTGAAACCAGAGAGCTGTCAGTTCAAATCCAGGCTCTGCCTTCCCTTATTGGATTCAGAATAAGAGAAATGATTTAAATCCTATCTGAAAGCTTAATTCTCCTCACAAATAGGCATATTAATACCCATCTGTAGGCTTTCCTTTGGCTCAATCTAGATGCAAAGAGTCATTCTTTCTTTACTTCATAATTTATAATTTTGGTCTTAATTTTATACATTAGGTTCTAGAATATACGTTTTAAAACTATGTCTACTATTAATAGTTGATCCATGGTGGAACATGATTAAGCCTTCTTGCTAGACCAATCCCTTTTCACTCTGGCTTTGCTGTCATTGAGTTAGTTTTTGTACAAATCCACCATACTCCATTGTACAGATTAACTCTTGCAGTTTAGTACAAATAAAACAGTACCCAAACTTGTCCTTGTTAATATAATATCTTCATTTAATCTGGATGGGAATCACCCATATGTGACCCAGGATTACCGATACCTGTTGCTGAATGTAGGGTTAATCTTGAAACTGGAAGATCTCAAGCAATCTGGGGATGCTGTCTGTCTACTTCTACTTTTACTATGACCATTAACAATAACCATTAACTAGGATGATGATGGAGGTAAGGCCAACAGAGTTTCTATTACAGATTCTTTGGGTGCAACCAGACATACTGTCAATCTGTTTAGTTTCTGATAGCTATGCTTTGCAAACAAACCTGTGACACAAACACGTGACTAATACAGCAGGGGTGGGAGGTAGAATGAGGAATTCTTTTGATCATTGTGAGAAAACGATCATAAAAGAGTTCAAGATACCCTTGTGAGTAGTAACTTCTGTATAACCATTTTAGCAATACTAAGCATGTGGTCATTCATAGATGATTACCCAGTGCTGTAATAAATTTACAAAAGCACATTGAAAAAATATGATGGAGTGTATTTACCATTTATCCATATACCACAGTGGAGTGAATATATATAAGTATATAAAATTTATAATAATATTTATATTATATTAATATAATTGTAATATATATCTATAATATATAATAATATATAATATTAATATATAAGTTAACACATTTATATTTATTTACTCCACTATGTAGATACACATATATGTGTGTGTATGCTATTGCAAATATCACAGCATATTAAGCCTTCATTTCCTGAACAAAATCACTGCTGTATGAATAAATAAAATCACTTTATGCTACATAATATAAACCAGGATTTTATTCAGATGGTCCTTTCCTCTTACAGAAACAATATTTTATATCTGTGAATCTACAAACAGAGAATTAAGCATTAACAAAATCATCTATGTCAAGGTTTGATATATTTCAAATTTGCTGATTTTCTGGAAGTTCTATTTCCTGGTCTATGTTTGCCCTGTGGGCAAAAGCTTTCTACCTGAATTTTATGAGCAATCTTCATATTGTAAACAGCTCTTTCTACTGATGCAGTCAAAACGAGTGGGGATTCTTCCTAAACCATCATAATTAGCAAATACCGCTTGGATTGGAGTCAGAAACTGCACGTGATCAGCGTCATTCTCTCTCAGCTGTATGGTGGCACAGCAATACATCCTCTAATCATGTACGAAACTCCCCAAATTGTGGAGTTTAGAGAGCTGGAAAACGCCTACAATACGGAAAGCAATGCCTTTAACAGACTACTGATTTCCATTCACTGAATTTAAATATTGGTACAGTAGACAATGTGCCTCCCATATATAATGGAAACATTCACAGGGAAGCGTTCAGAAGATCCCCATTAGGGGTGGTTACTGGCCTCTTGCACACATAGAAAGTCTATAAGGGGTTTTCTTTCTCAAAGGGCTTTCAGAGGGTACACTGAGACCTACTTCAGAGTCAATATAAAGGACTATTCCCCAGTGACATGTTGATGCTCTGGTTTCAAAACATTTAATAAACTTATTTTGTAGAAATAAATCAGAGATGAACAATATAAATATGTAAGGAAAATTAAAGTATAATTTAAGTATGATTTAAAGTAAATAGACACAGGACTGTTGGAGGGGAATATTAAGTCAATTAGTCTGGAGTAGAGAGGCTTCAGGGAGGAATATTAACAACCTTTAAAAATAGAAAAATCATTCAGTCAATTAACCACGTACTTATTGCTTTCTAACCAGATGCTTGTATTGCGCTTGCCATTAGAGATGCAGACGAGACGTGGGGTCAACAGACAGTCCCTGTCATCAAAGATCCTGTAGTCTAGTGATGGAGAGTGGGATTCTACAATGATTACTAGGACAAATAAATCTATAATAATCACAATAAATGCATAATTTTTTTCTGAATGTTATTAGTAGGTTATAATTTAGATTAAGGGGTCAGGAAATGTATCTTTGAGGAAGTCTACTTAAGCTGAGAAAATAATGATAACCAAAAGTTCATTAGGTGTAACCAGGAGAAGGAAACTGGGGAAAAGCACTGACTGGTTTGCTTGGCTTGTAAGAGGAGTGGAAAGAAAGTCAGTGAAGAGAAAGAAGACTGGGAGAAGAGTTAGGAGCCCTGGAAGCCAAGGGTCTAATATTTTATTTTGCTTTCGTGAAAACACTGGAAGGTTTTATTTTGCTTTAGTGAAAACACTGTATTAAAAAACAGGGAGATCAAACTGGAAGCTCTTTTTATAATTCAAGCTGGAGAAGTTGATGGCTTGGATTAAGGGGGTGGCAATGGGATATAAAAAGAAGATGATGCTCTCTAAATGTGTTTTTGGCATAGAATCAAAGCATTTTCTCTTGAATTTGTAATGAGTAGTTTGAGGGGTTGTGACATTTAAGGATGAATCCCAAATTTCTGATGGGTACAATAAAGTAAATAAATATACACATTCTTTAAATGGGTAAGATTAAGTGCAGAAGAGATTAAGAAAAGAAGATGAAAAGGTAAATTCTGAGTGTGTTAAACTTGAGATTCCCCTGAGATTTCAGTGTGGTGATATCAAGGATGGAGATGAGGTCAGATTCATAAAATAGACTTAGAGATGAAATTTGAGAATCTAGTGAGATGTTCTACAAAACATGTATATTAAAAAGAGGTCTAGAACGTAGCACTGGGAAATTTTAGTATTTCTAGGATTGTTTGCCGGCATGATTCTGAGAAGCAAGAAAGTTGAAGATTTTTAAGAATGTGATTATGGGATAAGGTCGGGGGATAAATTGGGAGATTGGGACTGACATATATACACTACTATTTATAAAATAGATAACTAATAAGAACCTGCTGTGTAGCACAGGGAACATTACTCAATGCTCTGTAATGGCCTATATGGGAAAAGAATCTAAAAGAAAAGAAAAAAAAGACTGGATATATGTATATGTATAAATGATTCACTTTGCTGTACACCTGAAGCTAACACAACATTGTAAACCAACTATACTTCAATAAAAAATTTTAAAAAAATAATGTGATTATAAGATGGTCCACAAATTCAAGATTATTATGAAGGGATGCGAGGACAGGTGGCAGCTGAGGGATAGTGAGAAACAGCGAAGAGTCAATGAATGGGAGACATCAAAAAGGGTTAAATGTTTCTCAAGTAGTTACTATAGGAAAAGAACTGGAGGGAAAGGAGAATATAGTTGGAGAATTAGGTGTCTGATTGAGTGATTTCAGATGTGATGCCATTTCAGACCGAGTTCTCTACAACAGGACATGAACCAGGGCCAATGAAATAACTATAACAGAAGTGATTTACTCTAGTTACTGGTACTTTTTTTCTTTTCTTTTTAGTAGAGTTTTGGAAGACTAAATTCTGTTTCTAATGGAGTTTGGAATCTCTTTCTGAAGTTATTGCTTTATTTTTAAAAGCAAAACAACTATCCAAAACTTTTCTTAATTACTTTAGCAATAATTTTTCTTAACGTAAAAAGGATTGGTTAACCAATTTTTCAAAATCATGCAAGCAGGGCTTCCCTGGTGGTGCAGTGGTTGAGAGTCCGCCTGTCGATGCAGGGGACACGGGTTCGTGTCCCGGTCCGGGAAGAACCCACAGGCTGCGGAGCGGCTGGGCCCCTGAGCCATGGCCGCTGAGCCTGCGCGTCCAGAGCCTGTACTCCACAACGGGAGAGGCCACAACAGTGAGAGGCCCGCGTACCACAAAAAAAAAAAAATCATGCAAGCAGTATAGAATCCTGTGACATGTAAGTAGTGGGCTTTTAATAAAAAGGAATTTTATGTTTTTCACCTCTGAAATGAATGAATTGTATTCATATATGCAAATTAGCAAAATCTATTAGGCCTAAAGATATAATATAATTAAATTATATGCATTTTTAAAAATCCACTATTAGTATAATACAGGATCTAGCTAAGAGTTATTGTTAACTATGGGAAGCCATATGTATGAAAATATTGTAATGTGAAAATAATGTTATAGAACAAAATATCTTTTCCAATCGTTCTGTAAATCTGCTATAATCTAGGAGAAAATGTAAATCTTACCAAAAAATTGTTTGTCTCACCCCACTAATATGGCAGCAACAAGAGTTGAAACAGCTCTCACTAAGACACTGAGTATCATAAAGACAATACAGAGAAGAGTAACAGAAACAATGGACACATCTTCAGAAAACAATAAAACGACTGTTGTGTAAGATAAAAGTTCCTATTGTATAGGAAGAAGGAAACTAGTTATTTTTCTTTTAATAAGAAAATTACCATTTACACAATAAGGTTGGCTGATCTGAAACACCTTTCCTTGCAGCACCTTTTCATGAACTATGTGGTTGATTTGGTGGCAAAGCTGAAACTGAAGCCAAGAAGATTCAAGTTCTCTCTAACCTGAAGTATTATTGATCAGTCACTGGAACTTAGGATAATTATGGCATTTCTTTTATCCTAGATTAGTTCTTTCTAAGAAAACATAAATTAAGTAAAACATTTAAAGATATATGCACTTCCTTGGCAAATAAAATAATGTCAAATGGTAGTGGGCTTAAATATCAGGGGAAACAAACAAACAAACAAAAAACAGAGTAGTGGAAGCTCAGATAAACTCAAGAGCCTGTCTGATTTGACCAGACCAGGGTCCCCAATTCCAGGGATCTTGCTCAATAGCATCATTTTTTAAGTATCTGTTGTGCATCATTTGATGAATTTAAAAACAAAGAAGAGACAAAAAACACCCGTGTTTTCCCAATGAAATGGTGCTATTTGAAGCAAGAACTAGGAGAGTGCATAAATGTAGGCATTCTTCTTAAGAAGGTGGACCTTTAGAGTCATTTTCTTAATGTTCAATGTGATCTTCCTTTATGTGAATGAAGAATGTACTGGCCACTCACTAGCAGTGTGTTATTATCATCATTATGAATCCATTAGACATACTTAGGTGAGCTGAGTAACAGCCTTGTGACCAAATCCTCCGTCTCTTGCTTTTAGTGTAGCATTTAATAGAACACAAATTGCTCCTTATTTATTTTTGCCTATGGTAAAAATTCTAAGGAAATATAAAAGTCCTCTCCTTTGCCCTTGGATATCAATAGAAGTAGTAGATGTAGTGAGTTTTGAGTATTAAGTTGTTGCATGTTTGTCATTATTGTAACAAGTGAGTCACAGCTATATCTGATAAACCTAGTAGTAGTAGTTATTAAATCTGGAATATTCTACCCTAAGTGTAAAGCTGCAGGGAGGGAGGGCAGCAAAAAGGTCTAATGCTTAATAAAAGTATGCAGTTTCCATTGTCTTTGGAAGCTGTATTTTCCTCCTATACAATGATATGAAACACAGGCACACACATGCATATTAATACTAATACACACATAACCAGTCTGCAAAGGAGACATGTGGCATGGTTGCAGTTATTTTAGTTTGAAAGTTATCCTTGGAACACTCTACCATAGTGCTGTACCTTAGTTGATTTCCTCCTGCCTTTCTTTGCCTAATGGCTTTCTCTTGCTACTGAAGCCTGTTTTGCCACACTCTGCAGGTAGCATATGCAGGAGAATAAATGTCTTTCTCTCCCAGTTGCTCTCAACCAATGACTGACAGCTGGAGTCCTTTCATCGTCTCCCTTACATTTTAAGGAGAGTAACTCGGAGGTTCAAACAGTTGTTAATCAGGGAAGGGAGGGGATTCAGAGACAAGGAAGGAGCAGGCAAGAAACAATAGGGTCCCGGGATACAAATAACAATATCTTTGTGCTCTTTACAGAAAGAAAACCCCCAACAAATGGAAATTGTTAGCATTCTTCATTCCAGATTAAAGGAACCAGAAAAGCTCTTCAAGACACCAACTGAGGCCAGATTAAAGGAAAGGAGGCCCTGCACACACCCTAATCTTATCAGCAATCCCACCCTTGAACCACTGCTATAGAACTCCTCACTAAACTCACTAAACCCTCGGGGTTGGGACACACAGTTTTGAGGGCAAGAGCCTGCTCTGTGTCCCTCTGCCAGGCACAGCAATAAAGCTATTCTTCACCCAAACTCTGTCTCCGAGGTTCGATTCGGCACTGGTACACAGAGACAGAGCTTTCGGCATCTGGACCAACCAATCAGAGCAACAGGTTGGTCCCACTTAAATTATCAGCCCTACTGTATAACGACCAATAAGTTGTTAAACTAAAAGTAGCCCTATATAAGATGAGTATAGCGTTAGACCCAAATAAATTATCCAGCGCCACAAACTGAGCTCCTATAAAACTTACAAAAGAGCGTACAAGAGAAAAGGATAGAAAAACATAGCAATTTGTCTTTTT
This sequence comes from Orcinus orca, assembly GCF_937001465.1. NCBI lineage: Eukaryota > Metazoa > Chordata > Mammalia > Artiodactyla > Delphinidae > Orcinus > Orcinus orca. Next base: position 95,475,181 of record NC_064565.1, read on the forward strand.
AAAAATCAACGTGCATATTCTTTTATATGAAGGTCATTTGAAAATCAAAATCATTCTTATTACTGAAGACATTATGCTAAAAGATAGAGAAAGAATACATATGGGTCTTTGACAGCACCTCTGGCAAGATATCTTGTGTTGAATGTGAAAAAATAACAGCATGCTACATACATAGTTTCACTTGTTGTACCTTCTGAAATTTGCTGAGCAGCTCAATCTACAATTATTGCTAGGGGAAATCTTAAAGTTCTGGTTGACCTTATAAAGTACTTTCATTCTTCAGAACTCTGGAGCATTTTACCTATAAGGTCTTGTCTTATGAATATGAATTGAAAAAAACAAGTTTCAATGTGTAATTATCTGAGGTAGTGGGTTCCTAATTTAAATTTAACAGCAACTAACTCACTATCAAAACTAATCTTGATTGATGTTTTCAAGTAATATATCATAACAACAATAAAATAAAGCAGTCTGATTTTCCAAATCATCGTCACTACTCTCAAATGCAGTCTGGCATAGTAGTTAAACACATGGCCGTTGAGGGCAGGATTTGGTCAGCAAGCCAAATCTGGCTTTTAGCTTGCTTGTGTAAATAAAGTTTTACTGGAACACATTCATACCCATTCGCCCATTCCTGTGTTTTTTTGTTTTATTTTTAATTGTCTATGGCTGCTTATCTACTAAAAGGAGAGAGTTGAGTAGTTGTCACAAAATCCACATTGCAGGAAAAGCCTGAATATTTATTCTCTGGTCTTTTAAGCAAAAGTTTGCTGACCCTTGCTCAAGCCTTTAATTATAAGATTATACCATTTCCAGAGAAGACACTTTGAAGTTGGAGTCTTTTTTTTTTTTTGAATTCTAAAAGCAGTCTATTAATAATGGATAAAAACGTGATTGCCTGCTGTCTGTACTTACATCCATAAACTCCACATTGGCTTTGGGACCAGTTGTTTCATTAAGAATCTTAATAGCCACAGGAATCTTCACTGTTTCTCCTTCAGGGACCCAAATACCCTTGGGAGGAAAAAAAGTCACATTAAATCTATATTAAGACATACAACATTTAGACCAGAAACAAAATTTGATTAAACACTTGACCTATTAATACCTTAAAAAATAATTTAGAAGTTCCATATTTTGTCATTCAATCAACAAATGTTTTTCAAGCACCTGTTATATGTTACAAATTACTCAGCAACTTTGTTCTCTGCTTTCATTACCTGAAGGTGGATCATATGTGTATACGCTATTATCAAGTTCAATTTGTGTACATGAAAAAGGCTTTGAATAGTAAAAAAAAAAAAAAAGAAGAAGAAAAAGAAAAAACGTTGAAATAATAATAATATTTGACTTGGATGATATCATCAACTTCTCACAACTTTGAGAAAGCTGTTTTGATTTTTGAACTTCAATTGTCTTATTTGTAGTTTAGAAGACTGGGGTAATTAATGTTGGAGGTTCTTTTCAGCTTTAATATTATCTAATTATTCTGCAACTAAAAATAAAATGAAATAAAAAAGCATATTCTTATGTATCAAAATTCAGATTGATTTAAGAATTAATTTTCTAAGGTTGATTGTTTAAGAATTAGTTTTCAGGGCTTCCCTGGGAGCGCAGTGGTTGAGAGTCCGCCTGCCGATGCAGGGGACACGGGTTCGTGTCCCGGTCCAGGAAGATCCCACATGCCCCAGAGCGGCTGGGCCCGTGAGCCATGGCCGCTGAGCCTGCGTGTCCGGAGCCTATGCTCCGCAACGGGAGAGGCCACAACAGTGAGAGGGCCACGTACCGCAAAAAAAAAAAAAAAAAAAAAAGAATTAATAGTTTTCAAAGGCAAGTACTAGGGAGTAGTGAGCACATATTAATTTGTCTATATTATTTAATATCCAAGCATTTTTATTATTTCTGAAGTAATATAAAATATTTATATTAGTCGCTGAAAGTTCTCTCTTCCTCTAGAGACATAATTATATTCAAACAGGACCTGTGCATTGTGGGAAAGTATAAAGTTGGCAGGGTTTGGGTAAAGTACAACTTTAGCTAAATAACAGCATTTCTGAGTAAACAATTCAATCATCTGAATGAGGATAATGATACTGGTAATACAGGGATGCATAGAATATACAAGAATATATTTTTTAAGTGTATCGTCCCAAAGGAACGCAGAAGCAGATATGAGGTTACATGTAAAAAAAAATCTCAAATTTTAATTTATTAGCCTTGACATCAAAAATGTCTTCTAAGGACAGTTTTAACATTAAAATGAAAGGAAGAAAAAAAATAGTCTACTATTCCTGAGCAGAACACCTCCACTTCCTGTTTTTCTTAATATCAGCTGGTTGTAGTTATAAAGAAAATATTTTTAAAAGTTTTTCACTTAGTACTTCTATGCTAAGACATATGTATTTGTGTTATCCAAAGTGGTAATAATAGAAGACCTAAACACAAGAATTATTAAAAAGTCAAAATAATAAAGAAAAAAAGACCTTAACCTTTAGAAGGTGAATTTAAGGGTTATGTTCTTAGAGTGAATAGGGAAAGGTATATGTCAAATGCAAAATAATAAGCCAAGTTCCCTGCAGTATATATTTTTTTGTAAATTATTAACGTAAAAATGAGAAAAAAAAAGCCCAAGACCCATTTTCTTTTTGATGGTACTAGGGTGGAAAACAGGCTTACCGTTATTTAAAAAAGTAACAACAGAGGAGGTTACCTTATAAAGATATAGCATCAATATTAAAATATTCCTAAAGTATACTTTTGAAATAAGAATATACATTCAGTGTGAATTAATTTGCACTGCTTTTTAAATTAGTATAGTCATTATTTTCCAGGCTCCATCAGATCACAGTTCAACTATGCTGATACCATGATATTGGTTCAAATCTTTTATGTTTAAACACAGTGTATCTTCAACCAGAAGGAAGCATTAACCAAGTAATTGGCTAAGCCAACTTGAATTTCTGTGGTCAAGAATAATTCTTTAAAGCTTAAGACAGTATGTCCTTGTAAGAACTAATATATTAATTAAAACTTAGGGTCAACAATATACACTGCAGGCATAAATTCAAACATACTTATGGAACTTTCAATAAGCTTTTAATAGAGGTAATTTCAATACATGTGCAATACTCTTGGACAGTGGGCAAATAAGTGTTGTTAAAAATATTAATAAAGCTTTATTATTAAATAATAATAAAATATTATTAATATTTTACCTTCTGAGGTCACTAGATAATATTTAGTCTTGAGTTATATGGTATTCATGATTTAAAATAAAATTCAATTTCCAGACCGTACCATCTTTAAAAATACAACCATGACTATATGCAAGGTACATGCCAAGATTGAGTTACTTTTAAAATGGAAGTCCATTTTTTTCCTAGCACAATATAAATAGAGAAACAGATAGGATACCTTGTGTCTCTTTAAACATAAAAAGGATTTGAAGACTAGAAGGTATCAAGTCAGCCTAGAATAGTTTATATTCAAATTAGGTACTCAGCTAATATATATTTTTTAAATTTTTATTGGAGTATAGTTGCTTTACAATGTTGTGTTAGTTTCTACCATACAGCAAAGTTAATCATATATCCTCTCTTTTTTGGACTTTCTTCCCATTTAGGTCACCACAGAGCACTGAGTAGTGTTCCCTGTGCTATACAGTAGGTTCTCATTAGTTATCTATTTTACACATAATATCAATAGTGTATATATGTCAATTCCAATCTCCCAGTACATCCCACTCTCCTTTCCCCCTTGGTATTCATACGTTTATTCTCTACATCTGTGTCTTGTCTGTGTCTCTACCTCTGCTTTGTAAATAAGATTGTCTACACCAATATTTTTAGATTCCATATATATGCATCAATATACAATATGTTTTTCTCTTTTTGACTTACTTCATTCTGTATGACAGTCTCTAGGTCCATCTACGTCTCTACAAATGACCCAATTTCATTCCTTTTTATGGCTGAGTAATTCTCCATTGTATATGTACCACATCTTCCTTATCCATTTCTCTGTTGACGGACATTTAGGTTATTTCCATGTCCTGGCTACTGTAAATAGTGCTGCAATGAACATTGGGGTGCATGTGTCTTTCTGAATTATAGTTTTCTCTGTGTATATGCCCAGTAGTGGGATTGCTGGGTCACATGATAGTTCTATTTTTAGTTTTTAAAGGAACCTCCACACTGTTCTCCACAGTGGCTGTATCAATTTACATTCCCAACAACAGGGCATGAGGGTTCCCTTTTCTCCACACCCTCTCCAGCATTTGTTGTTTGTAGATTTTTTGATGATGGCCATTCTGACCTGTGTGAGGTGATATCACATTGTAGTTTTGATTTGCATTCCTCTAATAATTAGTGATGTTGAGCATTTTTTCATGTGTTAGTTGGACATCTGTATGTCTTCTTTGGAGAAATGTCTATTTAGGTTTTCTGCCCATTTTTGGATTGGGTTGTTTGCTTTTTTGTTATTGAGCTGCATGAGATGTTTGTATATTTTGGAGATTAATCCTTTGTCAGTTGCTTCATTTGCAAATATTTTCTCCCATTCCGAGGGTTGCCTTTTTCATCTTGTTTATGGTTTCTTTTGCTATGCAAAAGCTTTTAAGTTTAATGAGGTCCCATTTATTTTTGTTTTTATTCTCATTACTCTAGGAGGTGGGTCAAAAAACATCAGCTAATAATTCTGAATTTAATTGAACAAAATATGCAGAATAAAAGATTAAGAAACTTTTGCATTTTGACCATAGAATAAAAGTTTTATTTTAAAGAGATTACATTATTTTTGGAAAATTCAAGAGAGAAAATTAAGGTTTATATTCCAATTGTTAATAATTTCCATTAAATAAATCTGTCTTAAATATAAGAAAATAACATTTTAAGATGTAAAGTTCTTAAGATCTGACATATTTTAGCCAAAATATTTGTAAAAATGTAGGCTTGCATATAGCTTTGAGAAACTTGTTAAAGCAAATTTTGGGAATTGAAGTAATGGACATTACAAGAAGGATTTAGTACTATCCCAACAGAGCTTCTTATTCTTGTTGTTTACCATTAAAAATAAATTTCACCACAATTAACCTTGGGCCTGGCCTTTGAATTGGTTTTGTAATTAAGTTAAATAAGTAAACATGCAAATGCTATCATTCAAGCTCTCCCTTTCCAGAAATATCTCTCTTATTAAAAACCCATGTTGCCACCCTCTCCTTCTAGCTAACCTGAACTTAGAGAAAAGAAAGAAAAGCACATTGCCCAGGTCTCTCGGGGATCTCCTCCTGTGTAGGGGTAAAGGTAAATGGGTTGGATCCGGGTATTTTGGAAAAGAACAAATTTGCCAAAGGGAGATGATATCAAAAGGAGCTCAGAAGGCATTCAGAGAATGAACAATATTTTGGCTTTGCATCCTTGTTTCCTGCTTTCTCCTAACTGTATCCAACCCAGTTTAGTCAATAAAAATTAATGAATTCATTTGTTCAGCAACTTCTCAATACTATAAAGATTTCTCCTCTCTGAATGTAGAGGAAGTTAGGTTGGCTAGAACAATAACTTTGGCTATTATTTAAAACAAGTCTGAAACAAAACAAAATAACTGATGGTATGTGTTATTTTCTACTTACTTTATAAACAGTTCCAAAAGCACCTGAACCAAGTACTTTTACTCTTTTGAGCTCAGTTTCTTTCAAAATACGTAGTTGAGCTTGATTAGGCGCCGTACCACTGGGTGTTAAGGGTTCTACCAACTACAAAGCAAAAAGAGTACAGGTTACACAACTTTCGATCCAACAATCAGTGTTCCTCTCTTTTTCTCTCTGGTTCACTTTCTCACACATAGAAAACACACACAAGACCACTTTTCCTTGACAAACAATATGTTTGTCAAATGGATCACTCACAATTCCTTCTGACCCTACCCTTTCTCTTCTCATGCTATTCACCTGGGTGAACACAAGTAACAAATGTGTACCTACCTTGAGGCATACTAGTCTAGGGGATTTTTTTCCCACTTTTTATAGAAATTTAGAGACTAATTAGGGGCTCTTAATTCTACTTTTTCATGCTCCTTCCTTTTGGAAAACTTCATCTAAGACTTAGAGATTTTACTTATGCCAGTGTACTCTATCCAAGTTTTTTTTTCATTTCAGGAAATTCGATACATAAAAATTAAATAAATACAATTTTTAAAAATTAAAAAAACTACCTTCTTATCATTTAATACCTAGCAGGGAAGTCAGGACAGACATGTCAGAAGAGAAGAAAACAAGTTAGCACAATGTCACTACACCAAGACAGTGTTTCTAAATCTTTCATGTACATATGAATTACCAGAGTTTTTTGTTAAAATGCAGATTCTGGTTCAGTAGATATGGATTTGAGGCTGAAATCTGCATTTTTACAGAACTCCAGGAGATTCCTCTTTATGATGATGGTCCTTGAACACATTTAAGTAGCAAGGCCCTAGAGCACCTTCTAGGTTAAAAATTCTAAAATGCTATGAATTGATTCTAGATCATAAATGAATTCTATGAAATGCAGAGGAATAAAATAACCACTGGGGAGTGAGGTTTGCTTTTTGTGGCTCCTAAAAGGAGGAACACTTTAAAATTGGTCTTGAGATAATAAAAATGGATGGACATGGGGGAGGACACTGCCACCAGGAAGAACAGTTTGGACACAGTATCAGGGAGAAGGACAGGTCTGAAGGGTGAGATTAGAGTGGGAAATACCAGTTCCTAAAGTGGGCTGGGTAGCCAAAAGGGGTAAAATTAGGCTGATAATTTTAGATGTCATAGTTTAGATGCCATTTCCAGAGAGGATGGGTAAGCAGGAGAAAGGTATGTAACTGTGTGCCAATTTCTTGACTATGTGAATACAAAAATGTAGACAGAAGAGAGACTCTGGGTACCAAAAAGTTTATACTGTATGTTAAAATTTTAGAGTTTTATCTATGCTTGAGGAAAAAGGCAAGTCAGAGAAACAAGAGCTTTTTTAAAATTTATTTTTAAGTTAAATAAAAGAACTAAACTTTAAACACAAATAGCTTGTTCTCCCTCAGCATAAGGAAATAATTAAGGCCTACTCCGACTCACATTGTCTTGAAAACCACCACAGTATTTCAAAATGTCTGTTTATAAGGCTAACTGCACTGCGGTCCTCAGCTTGGTTATTATTATCATGCTTCTGTGAACATCATGGTTTACTTAATTAGCTAAACAGAATCTTGAATGTAGGTAAAGTTTAGGGATGTTAGCAAGAATTTGGGAAAGGTGATAAGAATTATAATATTCTTAAGCTATTTTTTAACAGTCTGGCAACTAATACACTTTTATTTCAATTTCAAATTTATCTTGTAATAATGCATATAACTGCATTCAAGTCCCATAAATCTCAGAAAGAGTCACACAATTCTTTAACAAATCTGAAAAATATCTCCTGCAGAGGATCCCATTCATTTGAATCCTGCTGTGCAGAATTTCTTTTATAGATTTTGATACACATACTATGTATACAGTAAGAAACTTTTATAAAAGTTTAAAAGTTATAAAACTTTACAATCATATACAAAAGTCATACAAAAATCATATGCAAGATTGGGGACTGGATTTTAGCAGTTTAGGCTAGATAGATTTAAAAATGTATATACATGTATTATATATAGGCATATACTGTGCAATAATTTCATATTTTGAAAACTTTACAATTCTACCCGCAATTTTATTAAGTATCATTCAATTTATTTCTACAAATACATTTTTTTCCCCAGGAATTTGAGTATTATACCATTAAAAGAGCACAGTTTTATTTTATGACCCAGTATGGTAGAAAGACAATTGAGTTTAAATTTGTGGGTCTGTATATCATTGTTGCCACTTACAGGCTTAGAACGCAATTTGCCTTTCCTGGCCCTTCATTTCACATCTGTGAAATTGGTATACCAATAATTATCTTAGAAGATTGTTAAAGGATGAAATGGTATATACATAGGTGGAAAACTCTGGAACATTACCTGCCATAATATAGGCACCAAATCTGTCACTCTTCAAGGGATAGGATTATATCTCATTAATGCATTTCTAAATCACAGCATCTATCAAAGCATCAAGCTTATAGTGCACCTCAATAAGTGTATATTGAAAAAAAGATGTTCTACTTTTATGCATGCAACAGAAGAAAGACAATCTGGGTCAACATGATTTTGTGAAGCATATCAATTTTAAAAATCTTCCAACAACATATCATGTTTTAACAAAGTTTTCACATCTGAGGCAGATTTCTAGCTTCAGTATTTAAGAATTTAAGTTGAACCTGTTAAAAATTCCTCTTCTATTTAGATGGTAGAAAATCACAGTTATTTACTTTTACTGAGAGAAAGATGAGAATTCAACAATTAGCTAATTTAGTCCTAAGCTATAACTTTCTATAAAAAATAGAATATGCTTATAAAACCAATCAGTATGTGTTTATTTAGTAATGAAATGCCAATTTGGAGGGCATTATTAGAAAGCACCATATTAACAGCACAAAACAACTATTTTCATAGCAATGAGCTTTTCCTACACATAGTTAAGAGACAGAATTTGTCTTCTATTTATTCAATCACCTAAATATCCACTGCTATTCCAAACCTTTAATTCCTTTCCAACTCTAGTTTATTTACTTCACTTTTCAGAATTCTTTCAGTGACTGCTCCAAGCTGTCCATAAGGGAGAATTCTACCTGTCTCCATCATCCTAGCTAACCTGAAAATATGCACAGCACATGGGCTGTGCCCAAACTTTTATTCATGTTCACATGTACAAGGCTGAAAGTGATCAAGTTGATCTTTTGTAACATCCAGCTCAAGTCGGAATCATTACTATGTTCACTCTGTGTATATAACTACCATTTTTATGCTTGAACGTGTCTACTGATAAGACAGCCCATTTAATTTCAGATAACTTCAATCATTAGAAGTATCTTCTTATATGTAACTGTATAGTAGCTTTCTGAAACTTTCAAATAATTCTATCCAGATTTAACTTTTGGGGGAAAAGAGCTAAAATTTAATTCATTATCAGTGTGAGAAACATATGAATGAATGAATATTCCCATTCCTTTCAGTGTTAAGAGGAAAAGTCAAAATGTCACACTGACAGTGAGACAGAAAACAAATGCAAAGAAGGCAGACTGTCTCGGTACAGATTTGCTCTGAAATGTTCAGATAGGCATGGATACGTGTATCAGGAGAAAGAGGTAGGATTCGAGTTGAGAAGGATATGGTAACACATGGTCTTCTGCAATTGTTTTTCCTCTATAACTTTTATGGTGAAAACGATCATCTTGCATGCTAGAGAATTCAGTGTGGCAATACAAAAGAAATTATAGTATTTTATGGATAATTTACATATTCACAATAACATGCATAATATTAAATGCACCTCATAAATAGTGTGATAAGGCCTATGTGATTACAAAACTAAGCTTTATCCTGAAGCTCATCTTTTCACTGCTGCTATAATGAGATCAGTGGCTACCAATTTAATGGCCCTAATTAAAGCATAAATTGCTTGCCAATCTGGCTGTATTTTAAACCAAAAAAATTCTATTGTTTTCTAACATTTTTCTAGTTCTGCTACTGAGATATTCTCTGACTCAGATATTTTCTAGTTCTGCTACTTGTATATCCTAGAGCTTGTTAATGGACCCCTGTCTCCAAAAGAAACAGATCTGGCCCAATATGATAATTTCCTTGACCCCTGCTATTTGCCCTCTTCAAGCCCTGAGCCTGCCTTGACTACACTTATTATATACTCTGATTTTCCATCAACTTTGTATACCATACTATAAAATATAAACCCTCAGCAGGAAATTGAATGGAATTTTCTCTTGGATTAAAAAACTAAGTATCTAAACCTTCTAAACCTAATGAAAATCCCTAAACACTTGAAGAGAAGAAATGAACACCTCACCTCTGTTTCCAGGAATCTTCTTAAGGCTCTTTTCTTTTTGATGCTCTTCCTTCTAACATAAACTGCAAATGTTAGACCCACGATGACCATGATGAAGAGCCCGCCAATGACTCCGGCTGCAATTAGAGGAGTCCTGCCAACCAGAATGGAAAAGTAAAGAAAAAAGTATGAAGAGAGAAAAGACAGAGGAAGAGGAAAAAGCAGTTGGACAAGCCATTATCCACATATCACAAGTCTAGTCAGTTAGAAGAAATGCAAATTAAAAATGCATTAAAGCTTTCACAAAACTTTTCTCATGGTAAAAACTGTACCTGTTTTTTGTTTTGCTTTGTTTTTTAGTAATAAACCATGCACAGACAACTAATCTTTGGGGATGAGCAACCACAACATGCCATTTGATGAAAAAATGTAAAATTTGATAACAAAATGAAGAATGTATGCCAAATTTTTGATATAGGATAATTTTAAATCATTTTAATTTTACTTTTATCTATAAAGAAGTAGAAATGCATTTAAATAGTATTGTTGTGGTTTATAATATTATTTTCAACGTTTTCTCTGAAGCAGGCTTTCTCAACAGTGGCACTATTGACATTTGGGGCTGGATACTTGTTCATTCTGGGGACTGTCTTTTGCATTTTAGGATGTTTAGCAGCATCCTTGGTCTCCATCCACTACAAGCCAGTAACACCTCCATCCTCTAGTCATGACTGTCTCCAGACATTGTCAAACGTCTGTCAAAATCACTGCCAGTTGAGAGCTACTGTTCTAAACCAAAAATGAGTGGTCTGAGGACCTATGAACCCCACACCTCTGGTATATAGAGATATCAACAGAGAGATGCATTGACAAAAGTACTATTTCAAACTCTGGCAAGGGCAACTTTGCTGGGACAAAGGGTACGAGAAAGATGAAGACTGGGTCAGATGGGTTTTCAGAGTTATGATGACTGGAGTAAGCATTATTATTAAAAGCAGGAATAAGCATCATATACCCATGAAAGATGTCTACACACTAAGTATTAAAAAAAATATGTAAATAGTATTAAAAAGGGATTAGGAAGAAATTGGAGATTTTTATTCTTAAAATGTTTCTCTAATATATTGTTAGCTAATGTATAATTTTGAAACTGATCACTTTTTGTTTTCTAAGATAAATTTTTGCTTGCTTGAAAAGTAATGTTTATGGTCTTAACTTCTTGTTCTAGAGTAGAGTAGTATCTATGAGCTTTCTGTAGTCAGAGCCCTGAAATATATTAATTTCATATGCCATAGCAAGCTGTTCAGAGTAAAACACATAGGTGTTGACTATGAAGTCATGATAGATATCAAAACTAAAAAAATAACTCCCTGAATGCTCATGCTTTCCATAGTAAAGTGTTTTATATTTTATATTCCTATTTATAGAAGAACCTACTCTATACAGCTACCCTCCTTCAGAAAAAAAAAAAAAAATTACTTGTTCTTGAAAGGTAAACTTTTGCTCAAAGACAGATTGGAAATAACGAAAGCAGATGATCCTAAATAGAATTTTTAAATTCTAAAGAGCTCTGGGAAAAAATCTGGGTAACTTCTTCTATAAATTAAGTCATGTCTTTTAAACATTATAACTGTTATATTATTGTCATATAAAACTGCAAAGAAACCTTAAAATGTAGTTCATCCTAAAGGTTGTTTCCTGACAGCTCAAAGTCCTACAGCATACTGAAATGTTGCTATAATTCAACTAGATTTTCCTAAATGGAATTTTCTAAAGACTTAAAAATCTATGCTGAGAAAATTAAACTAAAGTACGGAAACAAACTCATCATTGTGATGTGTTTTGGTGTGTGTAAGATCACATTTTTGGTATGCCAGTTATATGTATTTCAGAAAATATTTTAGTTTTCAACCCAAGGCATAATTTTCAGCTCAACTGCCTAACACATCCCTGAAAAGCCACTACTATAAAAAGAACTGTATTTTTGTTTCGAGCCCAACTTTTTATTGCAAAGGATTTATGCATGATTGAGAATAGTCCCCAGTATTTTTTTAATTGTGGATTTGAACTAAACTCTAAACTTCCTCTGCTTATCTATTTTTCAAAAGAATAAATGGTATGTATTTATGACAATATTTGTCAATGTCACTGTAAATTAAAAGAAAATTCTTTTTTTTTTTTCATTTTAAGAATGATCACTTCCAATAGAACAAAACAAGATCCCTGACTCTATTTTTTTTTCATCTAATTTGGATGGATATCAGTTATATCATTACTACTTAGTTTAGTCATGGCAATGAAAATAAAACATTCAAAAACTCAATAGACAGTAATTTCTATGATTTTTCTAGTTAGCTTTTAGTTTTGATATTTTCCCTCAGCAGTTCCTTGGTTGACTTGCATTCCTCTAGCTTCTTTCTTCTTTTACCACTCTACAGGAATGATAAAGGTACAACCAACCTGAAGAAATAAAGAACTAGAGTTTCTGCACCTAAAACTAATAAATAAATGATTTTTTGGACATTTTAAGAGGCCAAACTCTTCTTATTCCAGAGAAAGTTACTCTTGAAAAAGAACATCAACCACAAGGAAGCAACCAATTAAATTGAAAAGGGACAATGTTCTATAAGAAAACTTGCTTGTTCTCTTTAATGAGTGAATATCATGAAAAAAGGTACTGATCTTGATTAAGAAGACTTAATATTCACAAAACCAGACATGAAGTGAAACCCTGGCCTGGACTCTAGCATGGACAAGCCAACTGTACAGAAATTTTTTAGATAACTTGAGAAATTAGAATATGGATTAGATAGTAGACGAAATAAAAATGTGTTGGCATGTAAAGACGTGGACCAGAAATTGAAAAGACTGAGTTACAAAACAGTAGGATTTAATCAGAAAAAAGTTCATATACACATACACATATATGTGTGTAAAAAGATCTGGAAGAATGTACAATAAGACACTATGACTCTAGTGTTCTTATTTTTGTATTTTTACTTTTGGGCATTCTCTAATATTCTACAATATATTTATTTTCCCTTTGAAATAAAAGTTAATTAAATTTAAGAAAAATACAGAAAAAATAAATCATTGTCTAAAAGCTTAGTTTTACAATAATGGCCTCGTTTTCTTTCTTTATTTTCTTTTTGAATGTTTACTTTGCATCTTTTCAATTAAGAATTCATTTTGCTATTCCCTGTCCACTTTTATGATCTAAGTGCTTCTGCAGATATTTTCTATTCATTATAGGTTAATGTGTCTGAGACATTTAATTACCACTATGTTTCTTATAATTAACATTATGTTTTATAAGACCACTCTAATCTGAAGTTACACTACTTACACATTTCCTACGCCCCCTGCAGGTTTGATGATTCATAGGTGTAGGATAGATGTCCATTTTTTTTTTTTTTTCCTGAGAGTTAATGCTTCACTCTTTATGAGGATCCTTTGGATAAAAGGGATATAGCTACTTAAGTTGCTTTTTTAAATTACTGTATATCCCTCCTAGGTCTCATGCTGACTATTTCCAACTAGGCTATATTCCTGAAAGAGTGTGTTCCTCTTATATGTTAGTCAGGGTAGCCTCCAAGAGGCTGAAATGTGACACTATTAATGAAATCAAAACCAAGAGACCTCGAGTACTCTGTAATCCCTTATCTGTAACAGGATTATTATTTGTTTCCTATCTTTTACCTGTCCATTAAAAATCGCTGGGATCCCCTAAAGTATACAAGATAGGACATGACAAGTGATAAGTGCAAGCTTTTTCTAAAAGGATGCTATCAAGTGATATACCTTATTCTGTGATTTAGAAATAGTATAATGAAACTGATATTGTCTACTCATAGAAACTGATATAATAAGGGTTCTGAATCACAAATGAGCTTGACTAATTTATATAAAAGCATGTAACTTGGTTTTCACAATTTCATTCAGAAGTTCAGAGACAACACAATGCATTATACTCTACTGCCTTGAATGCAGTTACCTATTTTAAACAGTTATATATAGAAGAGTAGTGTCTTCCCAAACCATACTACTCATATAATAAGATGTATTCTTATTATTCATTACTCTGTTGACCCATGCTTTTCCTCACTGGAGAATATAAAATGTGAGAGAATCATGGAAGCTGATTTTATAAACATCCAAATATTTTCTTTCATTGATCTGTTTCCTTCCAGATAACAGATCACAAATAAAATATAGTAAAGTCAATATAATTTATGATTAAAACTCAAATGGTTTTAAAACTATTCCATTATACCAGTTTTCATTTAATGTCAAGGGCAGGCTATTCTACAAAAAATGTGCAGTGGTATTCTCTTTAAAATTGTAAATGGTAAAAGTGGTAGTTTGACTAATATAGTCACCAAATCTAAATCTATAGGATTCCTTTATATGAATTTCACCAAATAAAATGATTTTAAATTTGTAATATAGGTATATTTTTCTTCATTTCTTAAATACAGAATAATTTTCGGTTACAGATAAAGGAATCAATCAGCAGCCCTATAACACACTGACAGTATAGTTTGTAACTCACGGTATTGACTTTAAATCAGAGACCTCCATTTTTAGAAGCTTCTAAAGTAAATAGTTTGAAGATGGGTCATCAGAAGTTGCTGGATCAGACTTAGGGCTGCTTCACTGCTTATCTATGGGCACTAAAGGTTAAGCTGATTTTTTAAAAATTTACACAGAAGTAAAAACAAACAAGAAAAGCTGCAGGCTAGTCAGATAATTTTAACCGGACATTTTTGTATAAGAAAGTTTAAATAAAATTATAAAATAGTGCCTCTAACATTATTATTTTGTGTTTACCTTCAAATCTGCATGCTTTTTCCTTATAGTGCTGTATCATGCTGGAAAGATGTTTTCACATCAGACCAGTCAGAGCTTCAATTATGTTGTGCCTCCACTGGTTGTGAGCAGTGCCTCTATCAGATGACTCAGCTGAGATACACGTAAGTACATGCTTCACGTAAGGCAATGAAAAATAAATATAGCAGGAGCCAGCTAATCTTTCTTGGATCCTGAGATCTGATACACTTGCCTCTAGATCCTGCCTAGTAGTATTCTTAAATCAAATACCTTTAAGCACTGGCAAATCATATGCCTCCTGTAGGCCAGGACAGTCTCAGTTTGTACCACTGTTAAGTACCAGTAGAACCCAATTCACTCTCAAAAGTGCCCTGTGAGCAATAAATCAAATGTTTATCCTTAAATAAACACTTAGCCCAAGTTAGAGAATCTAGGATACCTTAAGATAACAAGTCTCTACATATATATGTATAAATAAACAAACAAATACATACACATTCATACAGGACTATCTAAGTATTAACAAGTTTCACTTCCTGGCAAGGTAAATTAATTACTGCCTGTAATAAACCTATATATAACATAAATGGATGTTTCCTAAATTAGAGTCAGATGTGATGATTCTCTGTAATCTTATATTTTCTTTTAAAAATATAACTAGATAACATTGGCTATCATCTTGTACCCTATCTTCCCTCCGAAAATGTTCCACTGACCATCAGACAAAAGCATGAATATATCATGAACCAGAGGTTAAATGTATCCTCAGTAATATACTTCACGTTTCCTAATTTGCTCTTGCTATAAGAAAAATGTAGTTGATCAAAAACATTTTGACACTTTAGTGAAAGAAAATTCTTAGAATCAGTTGCCAACTGAGATAAATAATGCAACTTTGCAAAAGGGACATTTTCAATATTATATTAATTATGCAAGTAAGCAGTTTAAACATAGCAAAAGTGCTGTCCAAATAAGAGGAAAACAAGGTTTGACTGCCATTAGGTACTCATGAGTTTTATGGTACATATAGTGTCACAAAAAAATTCATTTCATTTTCAATGGGAAATAATCTAATTGAAATGAAAATGTCAAAGACTTTCTATCCTGATATAGAAATATCCCCTTTCATAGAGGTAAACCAGAGATTTATCTGGTCTTATATACTACACTTAAGTTCAAATAATTTAAATAGACTGACTATGGACTTTTGATTCTAATAATACTTGTATATTTTTAATTAAAATTTTCTTTTTACATATACTGCATATTTTCACAATAACTATGCAATGTTGAGCTTATAACCTCCGTTTTAAAAATAAAGAAATAGACTCAGAAAAGTTAAGATACTTAGACAAGGTCAAACATAAATAGTAATGCTAACATTTTACGTCTTGTAATCTCAAGTCCATCAGTTTTTCAGCTATATATGTTGTCTTTCTAAAGATGATTCATTAGAATTTTTTTAGGGTAGATAAATACAATTCATTAGATTTTTCTTTAATACCTAAAACCTATAGTAGAGAATACAAAATAAATTTATTCAGGGGTTCTCATAAACTCTTTGATTTTGTATTTAGTTATATCTTAATATTGTAATTCTCATCAGACTATCATTTTAGCTGAATTGTTATGTTCACTGTGATTTAAGTCTATTAAATCTCTTATGCTCTTATTGAAGTTTATAAGTGATCTTATACTTCACTGAGTTTCATTTTATTTTTTCAGTGAGAAAACAGTTAAGAGGATTTGGGGGGCTTAAAAAAACACTGGATTTCCTTTAAGAAAAGCAAAATTAAGCGGTATCTGTCATTCTAGTGATAGTCCCTACTGCATTGTTACTCTGTTCAGTCTTCCCCAAAGCGGCTCAGATTTGAAACAAGAGACCTGAAACACTAGGAAATATTGAAATTCCCCAGAAGACATTTTAAGGGTTACTGACTAGGGCAAGGAGAGCCACATTCATGTTTTTTTTTCCCCTCGTGAAAACTGTGCTTATTCTGACCCAGAATTCCACCTGCTCTATAAATATGACACATCTTTTCTTTTTGAGCAAATGAAAGTGATGTGGGTCAGACTCTGAGGTAGACATCAGTTGACAGTTACAGGTTTTATCTGATGAGACCTAGAGTATTACAGTATGTCTCTCTCCTTTGATTAGGATTCACAATTCCTCTATTATACCTTAACTATGACCAGAAGTGTTGAGTGCTGAAGCAAATGAATCAAAACATACTGCCCCTTTTCCTAACTAAATTTAAATATTTCTTGACTTGTCTTCATGTGTTTAAATAAATCTTTGTTCCCCAATATTTTTTCAATATGAAAATGTTACATATTATTCAATAACACAGTGTTACGAAGTATTTCAGAAGAGATATTACCATTAAACGAATATGTAAATATCATTCGGATTGTTTTATGTCTAGAATTAGCTCTGAGAAAAATTTCTAATAGTTTCATGGTAATTCCTTCCTTCTATTTATAAGTAATATTTACACCTATCTACGGGTTTTTGTTTGTTTGTCACAATTTTAGGGAAAGCATACAAACCTGTACATTTGATTTTTGAGGCAACTATTCTCATGATTAAATACACCATCCTGAAGATACAAATAATCCACCTATGAATTTTACACTCATGAATTTTTTTCTGCTTTACTGAGGTATAATTGACAAATACCTATGAATTTCTACAAATGAAATATTGAAAGGGAATTAGATAAGGAAGAAATTCTCTGTTAACAGATCTTTGTAAGAGCTCAGATGAATTTTTAGTCCTCAGACTTGTGTGTGTGCGTGTGTGTGTGTGTGGTTTATACCTATTACACAATATCATTAATGTTTATATTAGTAGAACACTTTTAACATCATCTTTATAGATTGAATATGTAAGTATGTTTAATGAAACAGAAAATTGTAAATATTTAATTACAAAATATATAATCTACTAAGTACTACTCCATTCTATTACCCATTCATTACATAGATGGTAATCTGAAGCAATATGCCAAAGGATTAAAAAATTGAAGATAAAAATCTGAAAATTTCAGTTGTGACTTACCAAAATTGTTCAGCATGCTAGGAATTAATTAGTTTCACAATAGAGCAGAAAATATTACATAAATACTTCTCTATGAAGTAAAGTGGGGGAGGAATAAATCATTACAGGCACTATTCTTTGCTCTCCTATGTTAAAAATTTTCTTCACCTCAAAATCTCCATTCATTCTAATCACTGTAATCTCACATATCTATGTTACTAACAGGTATTATAGACTATGGCAAATTGCATTTACCTTTATCTATCAAGTCATTACACCACACATTTGTGTCATGTTTACTGGGTACAATTACATAATACAGATTCAAGCAGTCCCATTTTGAGAGGATTCACAAACTAATTTTTTAAGTAATAGTTTTTTTATTTTACATACAAATACATATATAAAGCATCTTTGATTTCTTTCAGTATGCTTTTAAGGCACTCCAATCCTTGCCTTAGACTAAAAACTTTTTTTTTTTAATGAAATGCTTACACAAAGGCAGTAAGAAAGTGTCCTTCTTGAAAGAAAGAAAAAAAAAAAACTCCTTTTCATTCAGATGATATGTTTTCTATTTATTTTGCCCTGCTGGTACCCTTATTTCCCTCTGAGGGCACTTCCAAGTGTTAATGGGGAGTTGGATGAAATGAGAAGGGAGGAGACTTTGAGAAGAGGTACAGCTGCAGGGAAAATGCCAGGATTTTGGACATCCATGTGGGGTCACTGAACATTTCTTCCAGGATTAAAAAACAAAAGTGACTTTTACCAGGTGTTTTATATGTCTTATGTCAAATAATTCTTCTGACATGATTATTTATGTATGATGAATCTGAGGTAGGTTATATAACTTGCCCCAGGTCATAAGCATTCTAAGTGGAGAGTCAAGATTTGAATCTTGGCATGGTTTCCTCTAAAATCTTTTTTGCTTCCATTAACATATGACTATAAGAGTATATTAGGGGGGCTTCCCTAGTGGCGCAGTGGTTGAGAGTCCGCCTGCCGATGCAGGGGACACGGGTTCGTGCCCTGGTCTGGGAAGATCCCACATGCCGCGGAGCGGCTGGGCCCGTGAGCCATGGCCGCTGAGCCTGCGCGTCCGGAGCCTGCGCTCTGCAACGGGAGAGGCCACAACAGTGAGAGGCCCGCGTACGGCCAAAAAAAAAAAAAAAGAGTGATTACTCTCCTAATATACTAGATAAATAGGCCATGAAGTGAAGATATTTTCAAGACTGGTTAGCTATTTTAATAGTGCTTATTGGTGGCAGTGAGGGACATAGTAGGGAAGCATAGAGGCTGAGGAAGAAAAGTATTTCCAACAGCAGAAATGATTCAGTGTATAAACCTGATGGTGAAGACAGACAAAGGAAGAGTCAAAGATGGCTAGGCTCCCGTGCCTGCGTGAGTGGAAGGCTGATGACTCCATTCATGGACTTGAGAAATCAGGAGAAAGATATTCGGAAGGAGAAGCGCTGATTCTTTGGGGTCTATGGATTTGAGGTGCAGAACAATATACAGGTATATTGTTATCTTTTCACTATGCCTTCAAATTTCTGTGTCTCCTTGTTCCTCCTCTAATATCAAGACTTACACCTGTGTTGATTTTAATAGCTTCTCATTTTTAATTGATGAGAGCCATGGATAACATAATGTCATTTCCTTTAAATTTTTCCAATACTTTCTTTTTTCTCTGGGAATGCTAGAAATGCAAAAGAAGAAAAAGCTTGGTTCAAGGGCTTTTTTTCATTTCTGTTTTCTTTCCTCCCCCTTTCCCTTTGTTTTCCTAAGGAACTGTTATTTTTCAGTTTGATTTCTTTCATTAAGTTGAAGTTTGCTGTATCAATCTATTTTTGTTCTGACCTTTTGAGACCATTCATTTTTAAGTGTAACAAAACTCTAAAATAGTTAATATACTTAGAAATCTTATTTGTACTATTGTACATGGAGCTGCTCTTCACATTGGGTAACATGCTGAAACCCTGTGCCTTTTTAAGTCTATATAGATCTTTGTTAATTTTGAGTCCTAATGACATCCCCTTTATGGAGAATTTAAAGTTTGGCATTAAATATTAAACTTAAAGAAAGTTCTGTAATTGAAAAAGATAGCTAAACATAATGATTCTGAAAGAGGCCATTTCATACTTTTTATTTTTTGATTTGGTAATTTTCATAGGAACAACCTTATGTTCATATATAAAGGGCTAAGTGCTAATAAACGGCCTCAATTTTATTGCCATCTCTGTGATCCAATTCATTCCATTTTGCTATCATATTTACAAGAGTATCTCCCCTTAGCACTATGTGTCTCTTTTATACACTCCCAAACTAAACTTAATTTAGTTGTTTATAATTATTCTCTCTCAGATTCTTTTCTATTTCTAGGTAAATTATAAGCCCTGTAAGGTTAGGGACTATTATTTCTATTTTTATATTACCCTATACCTCCAGTAATATTCTCTAAGAAGATTCTCAATAATTATCATTAAATAAATCAAACAGCAAATAGGATACTTTAGGTGATAATATATTTAAGAAAAAATGCAATTATTTCACTTAAGACTTTTATAGTATTTGGAACAATTGTGAATTGCTCAATTCACTTGTGCTCTATTAATTACTGAACTAATTCCCATTACAATTTAGTTTCTCCACGGAATCCGTACTTGTCAAGGTCACTAATGGTTTCCTTATTGTCAAATTAAATAGTCATTTCTTAGATCTAATCTTAACCAATCACTTAGTAACACATCATGTGAGTGATCACTTTCCCTTTCCTAAAACACTGTCTTTCCTTGAGTTTCTCCTCTACCTGGTCAGTCCTTTTCAGTCCTGTTATTTGCTTCCTCCTTATCTCCCTGACCTCTAGAGGTAGAAGGGTCCCAGGACTTAACCATTGGATTTCTTCTCTTCTCTACTTACATTTACTCCCTAGATATGATATCCTCCATCTCTTTATCTATGTAGTGATAAGCAAATCTATATCTTTAGTCCAGACCTCCTCTCCTCTAAATTTATATTTTAATTTCAATTTCAATTGATGTCTCCACTTAGATAGCTAATATCTCAGTCTTAGAAATTCCAAAATAAACTTTGATTCCAACAACCTTCTCCTCCCAAAAGGTATTTCCTGCTCCTCCCTAAGTCTCTTATTTTGGCAAATGGCAATTTTATCTTTCTGTGTTCTTTCATATTCCACACCTATTTAAGCTAAGAAAAAGCTTACAAACACATAATTAGATCCTTGCTCATTACTGTTCCTTTCTTCTCTACTTAAGTATAGTCTATCCCTTTGGGGGCAAATATTCTTTTATTTCTAATCTATAACATTTAGTTCTAATATATCCCATGCTATCTACTGACTTACGGTTTAATTTAGCTCATCTAGGAGTTCTACAATAGCGTTGCAATTTTAAGGGTCTTATTTTCATGACCAATATGTAAATTTCAAAATAAAATTAGGGACATGTACATATTCAGAGCTTAAAGGTAAAATAATGGAATTTCTATTTTTAAAAGTACAAATATAAGCCCTTTAAGTGCTGGAATTGTGTCACAGATGTCCTCATGTTTTTTGGAGGCTAGTTTGTCTCATGAAAAGAATCATTAAATAATTATTACACAAACAAATAACTGAATGCATACTTTACTTCTATATTTAGATACTTTTCATCTTAAATCAACCCTTAAAAGCACATAAATATTTCAACAATTTCAGAGTTTCCTATATATTTTTAAACTTAACAAAAGTGTAATTGTAAAGAATTTCTAGTGAAAAGAAAATGGGAAAAGTGATTTCATGTTTCTTGAACTGAAGCTAATATGTGTTTAATATTTGCTTATTTCTGATTTTTAAGTAATAAATAAAATAATATTTTCTCATAAAAGCAATGAAAATAATCCTTGGACCAGTTGTTATTTTTGTTTGCTTGTATTAGTTTAGTCTATCTCTCACCCTCACCATATACTGTGTCAAAGTTTCCACTTGACTAACCCAACTGTCATTCTGAATCCCCTGCTCCCCAAAAACTCCTAATCTAGGGATTTTTAAAAAGCTCAACAACTTCCCCAGTCTCTCTACATCTTGATGTGAATATACAACAAATTTCTAGCCAATGAGAGAAAAGCAAATTTCAGCTAGAGGAATTCTGGGAAAGGAAAGGTACAGCTGATGAAATCTGTCCCTCCTCTTGCGTCCTCAGATGTAATGCTTAGAGCTGCAGCAGCCATCTTACTACCAAAACAGAAAGATAAGAAAATGACATGGATTCTGGCCCCGATGTTACTGATCCATAGAACCAAAGGCAATAACAGCTCCCTCACTTCTAGACTTCTGTATTTTAAAGAATAACACATAAAACTATTTGTTGAAGCCACTAACATCAGGCTTAATTTCACTTGTAGCCCAAGTAAGGTCCTAACCGAAAAAGGAACTATGTCCAGATTTTCCAAGTTTAACTTCTTTTCTTGCATTGAACTATCAAATGCATTATCTCTAGACAATCAGATTTTTAAAAACAAAAGATGAAACAGATGGCTCTTCCCTTTTTCAGGTAACAGTTAATAACCCTGGTGCTTCTATTATGTTTGCTTAATTATCACAGTCTCTTGGTTATTTACCAGGCTTTACCTACATCAGCCTTGACTGAACACTCTTATTAGGGGTGAGGTGGGGAGGTGTCCTACACATCTACAAGTAACACTAAGTAGAAGCTTGTAAAGCTTCTTCAAGAATGTAGTTTCTGAGTTGTGGAATTTAAATATGTTGTAATGGACAGTATTCATTGCCATCCATTTTCAAATAGTGATAAAATTCAAAAGTACTAAAATGTTTTCATAATTTACGAACCTCAAGCAAATATTGTACTGGAAAATCAATAAAGAGAACATGAAGAAAACAGAGCTCTTCATTAGCATTTAACTTGGCAAAACATGAATATCCAATTTTTCTAATTCCTGGGCCCATAGCAGATTGGAAGTAACCCAAAGGAAAAAAAAAATGATAGGGTGAAGCTGTTTCTGTCTATCTCTTTTAAAATACTCTGCAGAGGACTCAGAGAAAAGACAAACAAACCCTCCTTGCAGAGACTCTTGGTGACGGCGCTCTACTTTAACTAATGATTTTAGCCTAGAGTGGATAGCTTTTATATCCTAAGGGGAGGTCTATTGTGACCATAATCACAAGAACACATTTTAGAGCATCTAACAATGTTTAACAATATAACTCCTTTTTGAACTTATATAAATGCCCAATCCCTAATTAGAACACATTTCTAATTATGGGGAAACCCATTTTTTTCTCAAGCAATTGCTTAGAAGATGTTATGATCCTGCAGATGTTCTGAATACAGATTTAGAGCCACCAGATAACATAAACAAAGAAAAAAAAATCAAACCTAAGTCAATTCAAATAACATTGAAATAATATAATAGCAAGACAACTTTACACTTTGCCTGAAACCATTTCATTTACATGCAAAAGAAATCATTCCTACTAAGGAAAAAAAAATCCACATCTACATGAACCAGATTCTCTTCCTTCCCAGCTAGAATATTAATTTTTCAATCTGTTGTCTATTATTTTTTTATTATTGAAATTATGTACACTATTAACATTAGGCTATATTTGATAGTATATACTGTTTTAGGCATCCAGGGATGAATGTTTTAAAATCTCTTTCTCTTGTAAATGATCATGAAGGAAATCTAAAAGCAGTGCGAAGTTGACTATTAATTCCTTTTAAATGTCTTGACTGATGCATATCTACAAAATTTCTTCTTCTCAGTCTTTTAATTTTTCAGATTACATATCTTTATTTTTCCATGTGGGAAATTATCTAAGCAAATGGATCACCTTTACTTATAATCATGCCACCTGAGTTAATGCAAAATTTCAGTTTTTCTTAGGGCAAATAGAAGAACAAGAGATAGCAGTTAATAGGCCTTAACTTCACTACCCAGCAGTGAGCTGGTGACTGGAAAACATTATCTCTTTGGGACCACTGATATATTAGTACTTTAGTTTTTTGGCAAAATAGTCAAAAACAAACAAAACAACCTAATTTACAATCTATTTTTAAAAATTTACAACAGTAAATTTAGGATGATATGCAACAGTCACCAACCTGTAACATTCATTCTAGTTATTCTTTTTTATCAGGTAATGATGTCTTAGTAATTAAAAGAGAGCAAGAGGTAGAGAGAGAGAGAGGGAGGGAAAATAAAGGGAGAGGCCCTTTGAAGAAATCTAGAGTTAGTATTTTTTTTAAAAGGTTTAGGCATTGCTAGAACTAAGTTAATTTTTAAGTTTTACTAAATTATTTCAAAACTATATAGGATCAGAGTCATCTTATGAATTTTTAAACCATTAAAGATCCATTTATGTATATCTGTCCATCTAGGATTACTTAAAACCAATTTTTAAAAAATCAACAAACTTTGAAAGAAGATTAATTAAGCTTATTTATCCATCAAGTCCTCTCTATAACATGATTGATGACACCATAAAGAAAGCAATACATTCATTAGAAGAAATTTTTAAATCAGGCAGTCCTTGGCAACTTTTGGTGAAATCTTTCAGCCATATTTTGATGGGACTCATCTAATTTTAGATAGGTATAAAAAATTATGATATCAAATTATATATAAATATAAATGAGACTGTAACTCAAATGTTTTCTAACTCAAATATTTGTAGTTTTATAATTTTTAATATATTGTCTATTTGATTTTTTGAATAATGATTAGCAAAATGAATGATAAATTGAGTATTTTCCATGTATTTTAATTTATGCCTAGCTAAACATATTTTTTATAATGCCAGATATACATATATATGTTATTTTATAATTTGTGAAAGACACAAATTTGGAACAATCTATCTTTCAATATAGGATTGGTGGTACATTAATGGTAGGGAAAACAATGCAACCGTAAAAAGAAGCTATTGATCTGGAAGGCTGTTCATAATGTACTATTAAGTTAGTAAGGTAAGTTGCTGAATAATGTGTGGTGTTCCCATATCTGTAAATAAATGAAACCCTTTGTTATTCTATGTATGTATTAGTATATGAGTAAATGTGTAGAAGGATAAACATATATATATACACACATATCTCTATATTTAATACACTGAGCATGTTTTACTTTTGTAATTTTAAATATCATTTTTAAATATATTGAAGATAATAATTAATCTTTAAAAAACAGGAAGAAGAAAAGAAAAAGAAATACCTAAATCCCAGCTAGTTTGCTCTAACCATCAGGATGGTGAATTCTACCTTTACTGGCTTTAGATTTAAGAGAGGCACGTGGCACAAATTGCCAAGACAAGAACCATGGTTTGAGGATAAATTTAGTTACATCAATACAATCAGACGCAAGTATATTTTATTTGTAAGGGATTGTTCCTTACAACATAATTCCTTACTTAAGAGCATTTCAAGGACACTGAAATAGGAAAAAATATTCCTGATTTCCTGATATACAAATGTTCTCTACCTGCACCATTGCACACAAAAAATTGCTGATGTTTGTGATAATGGTGTAATTTGGAGTAATTGTTATATATCAGGATTTTGCAATTATCACTACAGGTATTGAAATCTGTTAATTTCTCAGAACACACACAGCGTGCTGTTAGATTCTGATTAAATATTTAACAGTCTTCTAATTTAACGAGTCCGGAGTCATTGATAGCAAACCACAACCTGTTATTTTCCATACAAAAATAAAAAAGGGTGACCTTCAGTTGGATACACATAGAGTAACACATTGCAAATTACTGATGATCTGTGACTTAGCATCAGAATATTTTAAATGCAAAAATTAGCACAGTTTATATTTGAATTTTAAAATCTCAGACCATTACTCCCTTCACACATACTAAAACATACCCTTCCTCCTTCTTGGTAAGATGGCTTCACCTAAAACTTCAGAGAAAATACAGAACATTAAACAGAAACTCCCTCAGCCTTTATCTATTCATCTATCTGAATCTTCTCTACCCTCTATTTCTCTCTCCTGATAAAATGATGACAGGTGTCTTTTTGTCTGCAAGTCTAATCCTTTCACATTTCCTTTGCTCCCTAATTCTTCTAGATTTTTCAGGAAATTCCTATAATTGATGATCTCTGTCTCCTGTGTCTCTACCCTTTCATTCTCTATAAGGCTTTCCAAAACAGACTCAAATTTCATCTATCTCCAATATATCCTTCTCTTGATATTATTCCCTCTCCAACTATTTCCCTAACTCTCCTTTTCTTCAAGTGTAAATTTCTCAAAATACATCAACACTAGTTCTCTGTATTTCACACTTCCTATTCATTTTTATTCCACCTGTATATTCCATAGCTGCACATTAAATTTCCTACTTAACATCACTTGGATCTACCGAAATCACCCCAAATTCAACCCATCCAAAAATACATTCATGAGTTTATTGCCGCCACACTGTGCCTCATATAAGTTAATGTTACCAACATCCATCCAACTTTCCAAGTCAGAAACCTAGTAATAATTATGAAGTTTCTTCTCTTAATTACTTCATATCTAGTTAGTTATCAAGCCCTGTAAAAAATTTTAAATTCTAAATATTTGTTGAGTCTTCTCACTTCTTTCCATCTTCATCCAACTTCCTGACTTCCAATTCCCTGCTTATTCACGTCCCATAGCTTCAACCTCCCACTCCCATTCATTGTAATATTTATGGCACTACTTCCAGAACTTTTATTTCAAGTACACTATTTTCAGGCTAGCAGCTTCCCTTTTTTTAAGTTCACCTAGGCTGTTATCTCTACTTCAACAATATTTGATAATATTGGGAACTTCAGGCCATTGACCCTAATGTGTTTTCATTGTACATTCAGCGTCCCTTATGTGCCGACTTCCCTCATTACTCAACTTAATTTTTATGACCTTTGCTATTATCATTTCTTTTTCATATAGCCTTAATTCATTGGTCTCTACCTCCTGGCTCTAGTAGAAACCTGGCAAAACTCCAATCCTGGGTAAACACAAATTTCCAAGTACCCATGCCTACATGATGTAAACAATCATAACATGGCTGAATAAAACACGGCAAAGGGATCATTCTAATTTATACTATACATCTAGTATGAGCTCCTTCTATCTTTGGTGGACTATCAAATCTTCTCTTTCTTAAAAATTCCAATATTGCCTCCCCTACGCTAATCTAAAATGATGACCTCATCTTACATTTCATTTAAAAAGATGATAGGTTGTGAATTGCCCCATCTTCTTACCAGCAAATCCACTGTCTACCTGCCTATTTGCCTATAATCTCTAAATTCCTTCCAGTTACAATGGATGCACAGTTCCTGCTCCTTTCTATGGCCAACTTCTCCACTTGCATACTGAATTCCATCCCTTCTAATAACTAAAGAAAATTTTGCCTGCAGTTGTTCATTATCTCATGAAATATTTTTTTGAGTCATTCCCATCATCTTACAAATGTTATAATGTTTCCCAACTTAAGAAAAATAAACAAAAAAACACTTTATCTTGATTTCATATTCTCTATTTGCAGCAAACACCTTTTGAAAGCTTTCTCTGTACAAGTTGTCTCTATTGCTGTCTCCCAGCCTCTTCTTGAGCCATTTCAAGTCAATCCATTTTGTCGCCTTCAAATAACTGCTCTAATCTTTTCAAGTTTCACCCATAACCTCCATCTTGTCAGATAAGATGGCCAATACTTCTTCTCTATCAGCATTAGTCTTACTCTCACTGCCCTTCACCTAGTAACTTTCTTCACTTGGCTTCCAGAATTCATTTTTTTCCTGGTTTTCCTCCTACCCTCAATTTCTCTCTCTTAATCTCCTTTGTTATATTATATCCTTCTCCACTCTTCTGTCCCTTAAATGATGGAATATCCTAAGGCTCATTGCTAAGTTTTCATTTCCATCCGCACAGTCTGCCTGTGCAATCTCATCCAATGTTATGGATTTAAATATTACTGATGATTCAGACCCCTCTCTTGAGCTCCAGAGTATTATAACTATCTGCCCGTTCAAAATCTTCACTCAGATTTCAAGTAAGCATCTCAAGCTTATCACACCCCAAACAGAATTTTTTATTTTCCCCATAAAATTTGTTCCACTTCTTCTTGAGTCTTTGTCTCAGTTTATGACATCACCTCTCACCCAGTTAACTCAGATAAAAAACCCAGGTGTCATCTGTAATATTTTTCTATTTTACCATCCCAACATCATCCAATCCATTTACAATTTTCCTCATAGTAAATAAAAATGCAAATAATTATAAAATGATATTAAATATTTTATATCTTTTACTGCACTGTAAATTTTATATTATGGATTGTGTTAATTTTTTTTCATTCTCTCCCCAGTGCTTGATGTGCAGTAATTATAATGAATATTTACTGGCTGGTTATTGTTAAGTAGCATATATAGAAGAGTGGGTTTTTTTCTTGTTTTATCATTTCAAAAAACAAATAAAATATGGTATGTTTGATTGTATCAATAGTGGGAAGACTTTTTCTTAGCAGAAATCACGTTTTACCTTATCAAACAGAATCAAATGATACACAATCTGGGGATTCATGCTCTACATTTTGTACTCATTACGACTTTCAATCAACTTTGCCCCATCCCACAAATCTTACAGTATAAACTAGAGAGGAAAATCTAAAGAAAAAGCCTGCCAAAGCCCAGCACTATATTGTCTGTTATTCTATTGCTGAGTGTCCATAACGCTTGGATTCTTATTTCCACCTTTGGTAAGTGAGTCTGGGGGTGGCAGCATTAACGGAATTAGTGTCAGGTCTGATGGAAGCAGTTCTCATATGGAACCACAGAACTTTTACCAAAACCATACAGAATTTATAAATAACTGCCACTATAGAAAAGATTAAAAAAAATTCACCTATGTTTATTCATAAATGTCTTAGATTTGTCACTAACGTATTAATATATAAAAAAGTAAAAATATATTTATATTATGTTACCATCCTACATGAGTATATGCTTAGAACATGGGAAATATTGATATATTCTCACCAAGCAGTGCCAGGTATATTGTTAGACTAAAATATGCTGTGTGAGGACAAGCATTATAAAATGCTATACATCGGAGGAAGGCTCAATAGGTAAAAGTCAGGACTAAGGGAAAGACCACTTGGGAACCAGTCTAGTAGAAAGAAGGAAATGTGGTTTTTAGAATCAATCACACACAGTTGAGCTCAAATCTTTGTGCTTCCACTTACCAGCCAAGTGATTTTTTGTAAATTGCTTAATTACTCTGAACCTGTTTCATTTGTTAAATGATAATGGTGATAACTATTTTATATCATGAAAGTTAAATGTGATAGTGTAGTGCACCTGATAAACATATATTAGAATTTTTTTTTTTAAAGGATGGCAAAAAACAAGCTCTAAGTCTGAGATTTTGGAAAAAGCAACGCTATTCTAAGAAAGAAATAAGAACAGTTGTTTTGATTTTTCCGTTGTTCCTTTCTTTCTTATTGCATAGAACAATGGTGGCATTTACTCTGGGATTTGAACTTGGGATTTGAACACTAGGATTTGGGATCCAGAGGTTCAGGAAACAAACAACTTTGGAAATAGATTTTGCTTTTTTCATTAAAAAAATCGTTGTTGTTTTTTTTCCCTTCAACAAGTAAACTTTTTATGGTAAGGGGTTTTGTTATCGCTGTTTTATTTTTAATTCTCCTAAAAGTAACTATAATTATTCCATAAATGACTCAAGCATATGGAATGCTTTACTCTGGGCAGAGGAACAGAATGCTATGAAAACTGCAATGGCTACAGGCATTCGGTGTTTATTAGAGGTGGGTTTCCCTTTCCTGATCATTCTTTTGTTGGTTATGAGTTACTGTGAAATTACTAAAATGAAATTATATCATTTTTGGTTTGAGGGGCGATGGTAGCAAAGAATGAAATCACTGTGAGGAATTTCGTTGGTAAATCAAACTGCTCTCTGTTAATTAGCTCCCACCTACATACATAGTATAAAAAATAATTGTATGTTTATGAAAGAATAATTAGGGAATGTGCTGAGGTTAATAAGAAAAAATCATGAAGAGAGCAATTTAAGTTAATATCTACATATCATTTTATGTAACCACATCACAGAAGGGGGTCCCAGTTAATTAGATTCCTTTAATTAAATAGGAAATGTAAAAAAAGAAAAGATACTTAGGGTTTAAATCCAATGTATGCCTGAGTTATATGGGAGAATAATTTTGACTCTTTTCTGAATATATATATATATATATATATATATATATATATGTATGTCAGGCATAAAAATAGAAACTTTGACCTATACCTAAGAAATGTTTCTGCTTAAGTATTGTTCATTTATGACATATAAAAATTGAAACAATATTTTAATAGAAATATTGGCTACAAAATGCAATTTTAAGAGAGTCTTTGCAATATAATTCCATGTCTCGGAGTGATTTTCAATTTAAAAAGTAGACAATACTCAGAATTCTGAATGCAGACCCAGATGATCATATTTTAGTCTTCTCTTGTAGAAGTTTATAAGATCTGTGGGCAAATATAAATCTACAGACATATGCAATGGGTACAGGAAAACAGATGTTTCTCCTTGGCTCTGTCTGACTCATCCCATCTGCAACCTATCAAAGATGGTAAAATAAATACCCTTTCGTGAACATGAAAAACCGTTCCCTCCATCATTCTTATTGTGCTCAAAACTGTTACCAAAATATTCATAGAAAAAAGGCCTACTATCTCTCCATCTAGATATCACATTCTAGAATCAAAATCTGTGACCTCCAAGGTGAGGAGGTAAGAGAAAAAATTAGTTTCTGTTTATATTAAATTTTTATTCTATCCCTTTAAATATCTATCATAAATTCTATTTATATAACTGCATAGATGAGTGTGTGATGAAAGGTTTTCATTGGTAAGAGTATCCCAAGTTTTATGATAACAGCTCTAGAGTAGCGTTGTGCAACAGATATCTAATGCAAGCAAATGGTTATTTAAAATATTCTAGTAGACGTATTCTTAAGAGATGAAATTAATTATGATAAAATTTTATTTAACCCATATGTCCAAAATTATTAGCATTTCAACATGTAATCAATGCAAAATTTTAATGAGATATTTTACATTCCTTTCTTCATACAATGTCTTTAAAATCTGGTGTACATTTTACAATTACAGCACATCTCAATTTGTTTTAACCATATTTAAAGTGCTCAATGAGCACATGTGGCTTATGGTTACCATATTGAACGGGGCAGGTCTAGAGCACTCTTGGGGAAGACTCACCCGTCTGACAAATAAATGGAAAGTCAATAAACTTGGAGTTAACATCAGGGCAGTTTGATCCTAATTATACTATGAGTTACTGCTCACAAATGGAGTATTGAACACCTGGAGCCAATGTGTACATTGAGACCTTACCTTATAGAAAATAATTATACAAAAGAACCCTGGTTTTAAATGTACAAAAGAACCCTGGTTTTAGTTCTAAGACAATACTTTAATTGCTTGCTTTTGGCTCTTTTTCAGACAAGCAAGCAATAAATTATTTGAAGGTAGCAAGACAAATTTCTCCCAGACTTAAAGGTGTTCTTGTATGGCAAAGTTGCATAGGACACAGAAAATAAAATTCTTTTCTTGCAGGACAAGAAGAAATAAGAAAGGGAGCACTGAAAGTGCTATGGTAGTAAAGTAGGCAGAATTCAAAGATGGCCCACAGGATTCCAGCCTGTAGTGTATAAACATACATTCACTCAGTTATTCAATCAAATACTATTCTGGGTGTGCTATAAAAGGATTTTGCAGATGTAATTAAGGTCCCGAATTACTTGACCTTAAGGCTGAGAGACAATCAGGTGGGCCTGATCTAATCAAGGTGCCTTTGAATTTGGGTCTAGAGGTCAGAGAGGTAAAAATTAAGTTTCAATAATGAGAAAACTGGCACACTGTTGCTATCTTTGAAGATGGAACAGGCTGCATGACAAGGAATGCCCAAGGCAAAGAATAAGCAATGAAACAAGAGCCACAGTCCTATAACTGCAAGGACCCAGATTCTGCCAACCACCTGAGTAAACTTGGAAAAGGACTCCAACCTCTGGGTGAGAACATAGCCTAGACAGCACCTTTATTTCAGCCTGGTGACATCCTAAGGAGAGAACCCAGCCATGTCTATACTTTTTTTTTTAACATCTTTATTGGAGTATAATTGCTTTACAGTGGTGTGTTAGTTTCTGCTTTATAACAGTGAACCAGCTATACATATACATATATCCCCATATCTCCTCCCTCTTGTGTCTCCCTCCCACCCTCCTATCCCACCCGCCCTATCCCACCCCTCTAAGTGGTCACAGAGCACCGAGCTGATCTCCCTGTGCTATGCAGCTGCTTCCCACTAGCTATCTATATTATATTTGGTAGTGAATATATGTCC
Source organism: Orcinus orca (assembly GCF_937001465.1). NCBI lineage: Eukaryota > Metazoa > Chordata > Mammalia > Artiodactyla > Delphinidae > Orcinus > Orcinus orca. The sequence continues at coordinate 95,507,427 of NC_064565.1, forward strand.
ATACCACTCTCTCACTTCATCCCAGCTTCCCCCTCTCCGTGTCCTCAAGTCCATTCTCTACATCTGGGTCTTTATTTCTGTCTTACCCCTAGGTTCTTCAGAACCTTTTTTTTTTTTGGATTTCATATATATGTGTTAGCATACAGTATTTGTTTTCCTCTTTCTGACTTACTTCACTCTGTATAACAGTCTCTAGGTCCATCCACCTCACTACCCTCAGAATGGGAGAAAATATTTGCAAACGAAGCAACTGACAAAGGATTAATCTCCAAAATATACAAGCAGCTCATGCAGCTCAATATCAAAAAAACACACAACCCAATCCAAAAACGGACAGAAGACCTAAATAGACATGCCTGTACTTTTACCTATAGAACTGTGTTTTTGTTTGTATTTCTGTTTTTAAGCTGCTAAGTTTATGGTAATTTTTATATGGTAATAAAAAAACTTATATAGCAGTTGAACAATTCATTCACTTTACCTAACCACAAAGTTTTTTTTCTAATCCTTACCATTTTAGTTATCAAATATATAATCCAGATTTACGATATTTTGAATTTCAAAATAGGTTTTGAGGGCAAACTCTGATAGTTTTAGATGCTAAATTCACTAATACCTTCACACTGGAGAAGTTTAATACATTCACTGCTATATAATTATTCTGATGTTTTTTTCTATAAAACACTGCAATAATTTCACACACATACTAAGCATGATTTTAAGGATTAAATACCAGGAGTAGGTAAATGATCAAAGTTATATGCTATATGTGGTAACTCTCATCATTCTATAGCATATTAAATTCCAAGATATTCAAACAATAGTATTTGGGTGCTGACTAGATGAGAAGGCATTACCTTAGGACTTCCAAAAATTTACTGATAACTTTTGTGTTATCACAAAATGTGATGTTAGTAAGGGACCAGGTCAAATGCCATTTTTTACAATATATACAAACATATATATATAACTAGTTGTTTAACATATTTACGTCTTAGTCATTTGAAAACATGAAGTAATTTTTCTTTATTAGGTATTACTTGTTCATTTTGCCATATCTCTTACTTTTTCACTTCCTTTGTACCTTGTCAATGTATCTCTATATATACCAGCTACAGAAATGTTTGTAATGGGTTTATACTTTTAGTTGGTTGCAATTTAGACAGCTCTTAGTCTGAAAGATATTAGAAATAAAATATTATGAAATAAAATTTAATATTCTAGTCTACTAAAATCCCGAATAAAAATCCTGAGTGATATCGATGACATACTTATACCTCTAAATTGTACTCTATAAGAAAACAATGCCAAGGGTTGAATATTGGAAAAACACATGCAAAGTACTTTTAAAACTGTAAATATCTGTCTAAAGAAAGGAGCCGAGGCTTCAGGAATATCTTTCATTTAATTGCTTCCATTTTTAATAAAACACATTGGATTGTCAGTAACGAATTTCAGTGAAGCTTGAGATATTCTGAGATAACTGACTGAAGGCAGTCCTGACATCATTCCAGTTCAGAAATTAATAATTACAAACACCATAATTTCTATGCTGTAGCAAGATGCTTATGGGAAAGAGTGAAAAAGGATTCATAATGGTTCCCTCGATCCACTGAATTTTTGCTCTGACACTTAACTAGTATAATAAACATCTTCCCAGTTCAATAATGCTATCTTTAGATTTTCTATTACAGTTCTAAAGTCAATGCTCTTAAAATCTCTTTTGACTTTCAACCTTAACTATGACTTCTGGTCACATTTTTACAGTCAGTGGTTTTGAGTTTAATATTAATGTTTCCAGGATCTGTAAAAGCTTTGTAACAATGTGTGGGCATTTTGGTATCATTATAAAAGCTGCTCATGCAACCTTGTGCCACTAAATACTTTTGTTTAAAATAACCACTTGAACTGTGTGAACAGGAATTAACAACAACTGATCTGAGATGTTTTACTCTTGCCTTATGCTTCTTTGACAATTTTGGTATTTTATGCGTACTGGGAAGTGTGGGACCCAAATCAGCTGGAAAAGAAGAAATTCACACATTCTCCTTCACCTCTTCGAATGCTCTTTAATTCAAAAGTAAATTTAGTGTCTAGAACATAGTGAACTAAGGATAGACTTATAATAAAAAGCCTGTGTGCTTTTATTTATTGTACTTAGGGATCATAACACAACTGTCACTCAAATAAGGTAACTATCTACAGGCAGCTTTGACCGTTCGATTTGGACATAAGAATTAAGTTCCTTGGGGGCAAAACAAAGAAAAAGGATTGTGCCATTGGTGAAAGTGGTGCCAACAATATCACATCATCTCTCTCATATATCACACATGGGTCACACTGCTAAAGAATAAGCCGTTATGTGACCTCTTAGGTAATAACCGCTATATCGTAAAGTACAAGTGTGACACAGGCATTAAAATGCGACAGGAATATAAAACGTTTCAAATATCTGGCTATATGAGATTTAGGGAGTTAAACTAAGTTCAATTACCTTATTTCATATTGTGAAGCATTCAGGCTAATTGAGTTGAAACAAACAGCCAGATTAAAATGCTTGAACATATATCTAGTAGTTGTTATAATTTCTGTCACAAATTCAATAAAAATTATTAGTTTACAGTCTGAATTGCTAGCTAACAAAAAAATGCTTTGCCAAATAGAGACTTTGCTTGCTGAGATGAACAAGTTTAGTCTCTAATGGAGTAAGGATTTTAAAAAAGCTTTGGAGATATGTTTGACAAAGAAACTAAAATAGAATAGAATCTAATACATTGTTTATCAGAATCTATATGAAAACAGCATATATGCAAGCTACAATAAATTGCATACAAAAAATAATATTAAGAATAAACTTTTTGAACATACTTCTTCATAAGATCCTTGATTGGGAAGGAAGAGCATCAAAGCTAAATGCTATTTTTAAGGCATTTATTTCAGATAAGGAAAGAATGGAGACGTTTCAAAATATCAAGTATTATTTTCACTATAAGTAGCATATTCTAGGAGGCTACAGGTAAAAAAAAAAATTCTATACTGTCCTATCCAATCTTCCTAGAAGAAATTCCAGCAGCAGCCTGTAAGGTAAATCGAGTGTGGAAAACCAATTCACAAATTGCAGGCTCGGGAAAGAATAACACTGCTTAGAAAATGAAAGTCGATCAAGATTGGAAACATTTCACCTGTTTTCATTTAAATCTTCAATTTCTTTTCCTGCTGGTTTAGGAAATAGAATATAGCATAATGGGGCAGTAGGGAGTATGAACTCTAAATATCTTGAAATGGCCACATTGACATGCTCAATGTAATTTTCTGTAACTAAAAAAAAAACTAGGCTTTGGATAATCTCCCAGTTAAAGCATGGTTTATGAAACTTAAAACATTATTTTATATAAAGTTCTGTCCTCCTATTATGTAACATTTATTTTAATCAATTCAGACAGAAGCTTAAAGAAAACTGTGATGGAATTTAAAAATGGAAAATGATCTGAATATTACTAGACTAGTCACCTGCTTTCAATTAAATATATACCCACCCCATTTGAGAGAGGTAAGCATTTACTGCAATACTAAGGACCTGAAAAAGGAGGTACCTGTTACTTTTACTTCTCACCCAATCCATGTCAAAATGCTCTATGGTCATAAATACTTTTCCAAAGTGTCCAAGCTAAATCTTTCATGTAAATTCCAAATTGCCTTATAAACAGCCTCTGGCAAGTCAATCAAATCTAACAAGTCAATACAATTGAAGAACAGAGTCACATTGCTTTAAATTTAAGTTCAAAACAGGTATTAATTAAAGATATCTAGAGTTTTCTGAAAGGAACAATTAGTTACCTACTACCAATTCTTTGAGATCATTATACTTAGAAGTGTGATATAAAATTTAAGTACTTAAAGCCTGAGAAATTTTGATATGTTAATTCCATAGCCATTGAACTATTGGATTAATGCCCTGATATAAAATACTAATAGAACACAACATCATGAGATTTTTAAAAAGACTGTTTTGCTAATATTTCAACTAGAGTAATAAATATCACCAGTGAACATATACTAGATAATGGCTCCTTTGCGTTATCTCATTTAATCTTCACACCAATGTTATGAGGTATAAGGATTCTCATTTTAAATATTACCATTATTGTCCCCATTTTACAGATAAAAAATATTGTAGAGTCAACACTTGAACTCAGGCTTTTACATTCAAGAACCTCTGCTCTTTATGGTACCTATTTATGACAAAACTCATCTGAATTACGTGTATTAGTCTGAGACTATATGGAATGGCCTGGGAATCTATGCAAGCAAGAGGACTGAAAATTCCCAAACCTCTTTTTTTAAATGTTGCAAATATTAGATCTATAAGATACACTATGATTCTGAGTTATATAACCTCAATTACTATCATTGAAAACCACAAGTCACCCATCACTATGGTTTTAACTCTTTCTCTGTCTCTGCATATGCCTCTGCCTATGACCTACTGCCATTGGTACCAGTGGCCCTCACTATGACAGTGATTCTCAAGATGAAGAAAGAAATGTCCTCCCTTCCTTCAAAGGACTATCAAAGAGGTAGAGGGACACATCAAAGCTCCCTGGGTGACTCTGAGAGACTTCCCTCCCCCTAGAGGGATATGTTCCTCCATCCTCAACGTTTAAAATATTTGATATCTAGAGAAATAATAAGTAACAGCATTTAATGAGTGATTAATTTAAACCAGGCACTGTTTTATAGACTCATTCAATCTTCATAGCCAATTTATGAATGATATTAATATTCCTATTGTATAATGAAGAAAGTGAAGCTCAGATAATATAAGGAACTTCCCTAAGGTCACACATCTAAAAAATGGTAGAACCTGACTTTGAACTCAGAAAATTGAATTCCAAAGACAGCACACTTTACCACCATACTACATCGCCTCTCGTTAATTGGCTGTGATAATATTAAAAAATCATCAAAACAAATGTGAAAACATGCTTCAAAGTGATAGTACAGTGACTCAACCAAAGGCTCAAGGAGGAAAAAATATTTCATGTATATAGGAACAATCTAAAATAGACGCTAGCTTATAAAACTGCAGTTTGGGCCTTAGGTTCTCTTTCCCTCCCTCTTTCTCTCTCTGTCTCTCTCCTATTGATTTTTTTCCCCATAATTTGACCTTGCTCTGAACGACTGTACTAACTGGTCTTGATTATGCCCAAATGCCAAAGTGCCACTGTTGTATAAGTCAATTAACTCTATCACATTCCTTTTTTTTTTAGAGTTTAATTCTCTATTTACTTCATTAAAATAATTTGTTAATAAGACATATCACTCATTTGACTGTTTTAAAAACATTTAAAGGCAAAATACCATATAACTGAAATAAAAACTACAACTAAATTACATGACAGATGAATCTCATAAATATAATATTTAGCAAAAGAAGCCAGATGTAAAGAGGACATAGTGTATGATTCAATTTATACAAAGTACAAAAACAGGCAAACTGACCTATGTTGTTAGCATTCAAGGCAGTTGTTACCCTCAGAATGGAGCACAAGAAGTGTTTCTCGTTCTGATACTATTCTCTTTCTTGATCTGGCTGATGATTACATAAATGTTTCATTTGGAGAAATTCACTGAGCTTTACACTTATGTTTTATGTATTTTTACACTATATATATTTCAATCAAAACTTTACATGAAAAGGCAGTGCTTTATCCAAAACAGTTGCTTTGCTAATTGTAATTTAGTACTACTTTCTCTCTTCCAAAAGATACAATTAACTTGTTTCATAAAGAAAGCTAACAATATTTCCACATAACATTGTAAAGTTACTATTTTCCTAAATATGAGATGTTTTAAAAGTCAAATTTATTGAGGTATAATTTATATACAGTACAATTCATTTTTTTAAATTGAATGACCATTTTTGACAAGCCCATACATTTGTGCAACCGTCACCACTATCAAGATACAGAACAGTTCCTTCATCTCCTCAAATTTCCTTATGACCTTTTGTTGTCCAAAAGGACAACCTCCCTCTCCCACCTCTCCCACCTCCCAGTTCCTGGCAATACTGATCGACTTCTGTCTCCATAGTTCTTCCTTTCCAAGAATGCCTTATAAATGGAATCCTATACTATGTATTCTTTTAAGTCTAGCTTCTTTCATTTAGCTTAATGTTTTTATTTTTTAATAGATCTTTATTGGAGTATAATTGCTTCATAACACTGTGTTAGTTAATGTTGCATAACAAAGTGAATCAGCCATATGCATACACATGTCCCCATATCCCCACGCTCTTGAGCCTCCCCCTCCCATCCTCCCTATCCCACCCCTCTAGGTTGTGGCAAAGCACCAAGCTGATCTCCTGTGCCATGCTGCTGCTTCCCACTAGCTAAATATTTTACATGGTAGTGTATATATGTCGCTGCTACTCTCACTTCACCCCAGCTTTGCCCTCCCACCCCATGTCCTCAAGTCCATTTTCTATGTCTACCTCTTTATTCTTGCCCTGCAACTAGGTTCATCAGTACCATTTTTTTTTTTTTTAGATTCCATACATATGTGTTAGCATACAGTACTTGTTTTTCTCTTTCTGACTTACTTCACTCTGTATGACAGACTCTAGGTCCATCCACCTCACTACAAATAACTCAATTTCATTTCTTTTTATGGCTGAGTAATATTCCATTGTATATATGTGCCACATCTTCTTTATCCATTCATCTGTCGATGGACATTTAGGTTGGTACCATGTCCTGGCTATTGTAAATAGTGCTGCAATGAACATTGTGGTACATGTCTCTTTTAGAATTATGGTTTTCTTAGGGTATATGTCCAGTAATGGGATTGCTGGGTCATATGGTAATTCTATTTTAGTTTTTTAAGGACCTCCATACTTTTTCCCATAGTGGTTGTATCAATTTACATTCCCACTTATTTTTATATTCTTCCTAACCTATCTGTTAGTTTCCTAGTCTAATTTTATTTTTTACTTTGTTACTGCTTTTTGTTTTTTTTTTCTTTTGCTCCCTCAGGCAGCTTGTGGGATATTGGTTCACGAGCCCGGGGTCAGGCCGAAGTTCCTGCACTGGAAGCTCCGAGTCTGAACGACTGGCCTCACAGAGAACCTCAGACCCCAGGGAATATTCATCGGAGTGAGGTCTCATGGATTTACTCATCTCAGCACCAAGACCCAGCTCTACCCAACAGCCTACAAACCCCGGTGTTGGAAGCCTCAGGCCAAACAACAAGTAAGACAGGAACACAATCTCACTCATTACAAAGAAAAAAAAATGAGATGGCAGAAAAATATGTCACAGATGAGGGAGCAAGGTAAAAACCTACAAGACCAAATAAATGAAGAGGAAATAGGCAGTCTACCTGAAAATGAATTCAGAGTAATGATAGTAAAGAAGACCCAGAATCTTGGAAATGGAATGGAGGCATGGACTGAGAAAATACAAGAAATGTTTAACAAAAATCTAGATGAACTACAGAACAAACAAAAAGAGATGAACAACACAATAACAGAAATGAAAAATACACTAGAAGGAATCAATAACAAAATAACTGAGGCAGAAGAACTAATAAGTGAGCTGGAAGACAAAGGGTGGAAATAACTGCCGAGGAGCAGAATAAAGAAAAAGGAATGAAAAGAACTGAGGACAGTCTTAGAGACCTCTGGGACAACACTAAATGCACCGACATTCGAATTATAGGGGTCCCACAGGAAGAAGAGAAAAAGAAAGGGTCTGAGAAAATAGTTGAAGAGATTATAGTGGAAAATTTGCCTAATATGGGAAAGGAAATAGTCACCCAAGTCCAGGAAGCACAGAGAGTCCCATACAGATAAACTCTGGGAAAAACACACCAAGACACATATTAATCAAACTAACAAAAATTAAATTCAAAGAAAAAATATTAAAAGCAGCGAGGGAAAAACAAAATATGACATACAAAGGAATCCCCATAAGGTTATCAGCTGATTTTTCAGCAGAAACTCTGCAGGCCAGAAGGGAGTGGCAGGATATAATTAAAGTGATGAAAGGGAAAAACCTACAACCAAGATTACTCTAACCAGCAAGGATCTCATTCAGATTCGATGAAGAAGTCATCAGACAACCAAAAGCTAAGAGAATTCAGCACCACCAAACCAGCTTTACAACAAATGCTAAAGAAACTTCTCTAGGTAGGAAACACAAGAGAAGAAAAAGACCCACAAAAACAAACCCAGAACAATTAAGAAAATGGTAAGAGGGACATGCATATCAATAATAACCTTAAATATAAATGGATTAAATGCCCCAACCAAAAGACACAGACTGGCTGAATGGATACAAAAACAAGACCCATATATATGCTGTCTACAAGAGACCCACTTCACACCTAGGGACACATACAGACTGAAAGTGAGGGGATGGAAAAAAGATATTCCATGCAAATGGAAATCAGAAGAAAGCTGGAGTAGCAATACTTGTATCAGGTAAAATGGACTTTAAAATAAAGACTGTTACAAGAGATAAGGAGGGACACTACATAATGATCAAAGGATCAATCCAAGAAGAAGATATAACAATTATAAATGCTTATGCACCCAACATAGGAACATCTCAATACATAAGGCAAATGCTAACAACCATGAAAGGAGAAATCGACAGTAACACAATAATAGTAGGGGACTTTAACACACCACTTACACCAATGGACAGATCATCCAAACAGAAAATTAATAAGGAAACACAAGCTTTAAATGACACAATAGACCAGATAGATCTAATTGATATTTATAGAACATTCCACCCAAAAGTGGCAGAATACACTTTCTTCTCAAGTGCACATGGAACATTCTCCAGGATAGATCACATCTTGGGTCACAAATTAAGCCTCCGAAAATTTAAGAAAATTGATATTGTATCAAGCATCTTTTCTGCCCACAACGCTATGAGATTGGAAACCAATTACAGGAAAAAAACTGTAAAAAACACAAATACATGGAAGCTAAACAGTGTCCTACTAAATAACCAAGAGATCACTGAAGAAATCAAAGAAGAAATAAAAAAATACACAGAAACAAATGACAATGAAAATACGATGGCCCAAAACCTATGGGACACAGCAAAAGCATTTCTAAGAGGGATGTTTATAGCAATACAATCTTACATCAAGAAACAAGAAAAATCTCAAATAAACAATCTAACACTACACTTAGCTTAATGTTTTTGAGATCCATCCATGTTTTGTGTAAGTCAGCAGTTTGTTCCTTTCTGTTGCTGAGTAATGTTACAATGTATAGATATACCACAGTTAAAAAACATTTGAGTAATTTCCAGGTTCTGGTGATTTTGAATAAAACCACTACAAACATTTATGTATAGGTTTTTGTATAAACATTAGTGAAATATTTTGTTTTTTAATTCTAACTTGTAATTTCACCTGCACAAAATATTTTCTACACTGCCTTTAGTCTATAGTAATGCTTATGCCTAGGGAATATACCAACCAGTTCAAAATAACATAAAATCAGAAATTGAATCAAGTAACAAACACCTGCAAATTCTGCAAATTACACTCTTAAAAATATTTTTTGCAATCATCTACATAATTAAGAACATAAATACTATTGAAGCTCTAGATTAATATTTAAAATATTGTTTAAATTTTACAAAATTAAAAATCAATGATATTACTAATTTGGATTCTACAGTCATAATGAAAAAAGGAAGAAGAGGTAAGAAATGTGGCTTGAAAAGTAAAGGGTTACATGCCTCTTTCACAACTCCCTGATTTAACGTATTATAAATTTCACCCAACTGGTTAGTACTTTTTTATCCATGATAACTGGGAAAGGATTTGAGTGACAAAATGGAAACATGGTAGATGTTACCTAGCATGTTGTGGTAAAGTGGAATGGCCCGTCCAAAGGTAGTAAATGCAGTCATGACTAGTAGGACCGCTACACCTGCAGGCAATTACAGAACAGAAAACATCATTCTCCATTCACAGTGGCATGCACACACATGCACCAGTGCTCACACATGGAGCCTTGGAGGAAGAACATGGGAAGCAAGCACACCAAGTACCTATCCATCAGGCCGATGCAGTCTTCAATACTTGAGCCTATGCACCTGCAGAAGATCCAAATTTTAAAAATACAAGGAAAGAAAAATTAGTCATTTTTAAAAAGAAGATATAAGACAAATACCGATGGTGTCAAACTCTTAATTATTGTTAATAGACAATTTTTGAATATCATGAATTTAAAGCTAGTGAGAAGGTTACTGTACTTGATGGATACCCAGAAATAAATTGTAAATACTACACAAATGGAATGCAAAGAAACAAGTCCACAGCAAAGGAAACTGTACTCTGTTTCTGTGGATAATTTCCAAGCACATATTGCTCATTTCTAATACTTTACATTCATTTGAACCATTGGTGATATTATGTCTTGATGAATAACTTGATATTTCAATGGCTATAATTGGTTTCATGTATACAGTTTCTTCTAAAAGGCTTTAAGCTGAAGTAAAAAACAGAATCAATAAAAAAGAAAACATGAGCTATTCAATATAATATAATAACCTGACGCTTAATACTCATTATTAAAGATTGATTTTAGCAGAAAATGAGTTAATGTGCTTTAACGTTATTCTCATGGATACTTTACACAATCACATTATTCCATTCCTTGGTTGTGACTGTCTTTAAAACATACTTATGTTTAAACATGAATTCATTTAACAGGCAAATTAACTGGTTTCACCATACTGCAGTTTATCTTGATACTTGCTTTTAAAAAATCAGTGCCATAACAGTCAAGTGAAAACAGGTTTTTAAACTGCCATAATATGTAACTCAAACAATAAAAAATAAGTAAGTACTCCCCAAGGAAATGAATAACTTGAGACTCAGGTAAGTAAAGAATCCACAGAGGTTAACATTTAAGTAAAATTATATAAGTACACAGAATTCTGATTTTGAAGTATTACAGAAATATTTCTTCCATCTACCAATAAATTTGAATTGTATTTCTTTCCCTTTTCTCTCATTAAACACATATAGCTGCAGTGCAGTATCAAGATTCCTTGTACAGCTATGATTTATTGAACTGTCTAATTCTTCTGGTAATATTTTTTCCAAATTCTAATTTCTAAAACTGAAAAAGAAGTTGAAGTTAAAATCATTATGTAATGAAGTAATAAGGTGCTCTTGTATAAGGCCAGACTGTCCATTATATCTTTAGAAAACTCTGTAACACGTAAATAAATATAACTATGTATAATAATAATTAAGTCACTATTTTCCTCCTTCATCAGTATCAGTTATAATATTCCTACTAGGTGGAAAATTATTTTTCTTTTGAGGATTGGCTTTGAGTGGCTTAGAAAAATATTAATGTACAGAAATACATGAAATACACTGTGAAAAAGGCTTTTAAAAAAAAGCAAATAAGAAATTTAAATAAAAATATAGAGCACATAGCATTGAATTGGTTCCAAAATTCATAATCAAAACCATTTCTAAAAATAAAAAACAATTAGTATAAAAGTTTGCAAATTGTCTTATATGGTTTTCTTCTATTCCAAAAGGACTTATTTTTTTCTAGTTTCCAGTTATACCTTCTTCAAAATGCTTTCTTAAAATACAGTAGTGCCATTTTTGTAAAATTAGTAGTCTACTTCTTACTTCCAAATGATAATCTGAAAGCTATGGTTAGTTTGTAATCTGTATTTATTATAACCTTTGAAAGATAAATGTATTTGAAAGTAAGCTTTAACTTGAGGGGAAAGTTAAAGAGTGAATAATGAAAGATCTTCATTCATCCATTAAAAAAAAAAAAACTCCGTCACATGCCTACTAAGTGTTCCTACTATTCTAGGAGCTGGGGGGAGAAAAAAGATGAATTAGACATTTTCCTATTTTTAATGAGCTCAAACTTTAATGAAGGAGACAGATGCATAAACATATGTGTATTGTACAATACGATAAATATAATGAGGAACACGAACCAGTGACTTAGGAGAGTGTGGAGGAGGGACACAGAGTTTCAGAAGGTTGGGGTCACACCCTCGGAGAAGTTAGAAAACTGAAATTCAGAGTTCAGAATCCTGATAACCAGGATTGGGGTGGCAATAATTTCTAAGGGGTAAGAAACAGCAGGAGCAAAAGCATCGATCTGAGGAAGGGTAGAGAGTATACGAACAGCTACAAATAATTCTGAATAGTTAGAGAACAACATATGAGGCAACAGGGAGAAGGAAAAAAAGAAGCTAGATCACTAGAAAGGAACCAGAACTGAAGACTGTCTGCTTAGGAACAAACAATGGGAAACCACTGCAGGGTTTTAAAGAAGTTGTGAAATTGCTAGATGTGTGTTATACATTGATCTCTTTGCCCACTGAAGGCTAGTCAGCTGGGAGCCAGACAGATTCCTTTGGCACAGAGACTGTTTTAGTCTCTGTAAGAGATGATGAAGGATTAAACTAGGGAAACAGTAACTAGGATAGAGGCAGAGTTGGATTTAAGGAATACCTTGAAACGTATGCGGAAAAAAAAAAAAAAAAAACAGTAGTTGGTGGCTGATTTGATGATGGAAGAGGAAAGATCAGAGGAGTTAAAGATGACTCATACTTCTAACTTTGAGAATAGTGGTACCATCAGTGAGAGAATGCAAGAGGAGGAATACCTTCCTCTGTGTGTGTGTGTTCCGGAAGCAGGGTTGATAGTTTCAGTCTTAGGTATCTAAAGTTTAGTGTGGTTTTCCTACATCCAGGTAGAAATGTTCCTCAGCATCTGGAAAGATGAGTCTGCTGGAGGGGACGGTGTGGGGGGAGGAGAGGGAAGCAGGAGGCACAGGTACAATGATCCAGTTTTGAAACATCATACAGGAGAAGGCTGAAATCATGTAAGTGGATGTGATGGCTGAAGAAGGATCTATAAAGTGAGAAAAGCAGAGACTGAGACTGAAACTCAAGGAACTCCAATAATTAGTAAATGACATAAGATGAGCTCATAAGCCAGAAACATAGGAAAATATGTTTGAGTAAAATCAATTAATTGCAGTGTCATGGAAGCCAAATCATGAAAAAACTTCAGGTAATGGATGATCATCGATCGTTGTCAAGTGCAAGAGAGGTCTAGTAAAAGACCTACTAAGAGTATGTTAGTTGTCATAGTCAAGGTCACTAGAATTTAGGTTGCTGTGAGTTGAGAAGCAAATTGCAAATAAGAGAATAGAAGCAAGGGAAAAGGGAAGAGCTACTGAGGGGGTGGGGTGTGAGGTCGAGAAAGTTTGTCTAGGAGATCTTGTAGGATATTTGAGATTTAAATGTATTTATAAGTTGAGGATAAAACAAGAATGGAAGACAGAATAAGAGTGTGGTCCCATTTTTTCTAAATACAAATCACTGTGTATTTAAAGATGTATATTCTATTTCAACTCTTTGTACTTGACATAAGCCAATAATTAGCACATGCAATTTATGTAGATTCAGAAAAATCAAAGAATAATGGAAACATTAAACTTTTGAAGAGTCAAAATCCCAAATAAGAGACTGAATAAAGATGTGAAATAATACAATTCTCTAGATAACTAGTGTTCTAAAGTAGAAACTTTACAAAAAGTTCAGAAAGAGAAACTGTAACTTGTTAATATAATATATTAAAAAAACTGGAATTCCAAATATTGAGCTGTGTTTAACATTTGCTTGTACTTACTGATTTATGAACACCTTGATATACCCATACAAGTAACATAGTTGAGATATTTTGACAAAATGTTCTCTGAATTTTGAAATTAAAATGGAAAAATATTTTAAAATTTCATTACAGAAGTTATCGACAATAATTCCACAAGCAGCCCTTCTTTTGTTCTCTCCAGCAATGGAAATTCTTTCATTACATACATTTAAAAATATAAAAAGAATTGATAAGAAAAATATTAAGGCATATAGAAAATTTAATAGTATCAAATCATGATTCTAATATTACTAAAAACTTTTAATGAATTTTTTAAAGATGCCCTATTAAAAATAAATATCCTGGGGCTTCCCTGGTGACACAGTGGTTGAGAGTCCACCGGCCGATGCAGGGGACACGGGTTCGTGCCCCGGTCCGGGAGGATCCCACATGCTGTGGAGCGGCTGGGCCCATGAGCCATGGCCACTGGGCCTGCGCGTCCGGAGCCTGTGCTCCGCAACGGGAGAGGCCACAGCAGTGAGAGGCCCACTTACCGCCAAGAAGAAAAAAAAAAAAAATCCCAGTTCACGTCTCCAAACAAAAATTAAACTGACATTCATCATGGACGCAAGTGATATTAGTAAAGAAACTATAATCTTTGCCCTTACGACTACTCGACTGCACACTAAATTTAGTTTACATGTCCTCTTTTAAAATTTCTACCTTGCTAATTTCAAATATGAATATCATTTCTAAGTTTTAAATTCTTGCTAATCATTTCAAAATACAGAGGGATCTCTGATGAAAGGATATAAATTGTAAGAATAAAAATTCACTGGACTGTGACTTCCTAGTGATCAAGAGCTGTGTCTTGCTTATTTCTGAACTTAGCTATCACTGTATCTGATACACAACAGGTGTTCAATATAACAAAGTTGAAGAATGAATGAAATGAGAAAGGCTGCTAAAATAAAAGTTCTCTAGTCAAGGCAAGAAGAGACAATGTTATTTTTTTTTCCTCTAGGAATATTAATGAGACTCTCCTGATAGGTACTAGCTAAATGGATCACCTATTTTAAAAACATCTAAAGAACTTATTAGAGTCAATACATTTAATGTACTTTTAGAGTGGTAAAAGGGCTTTTAAGGTATTACATGATAATTTTACTTTCAGATGATCATTAAACAGTATTCGAAGTAAGAACTTCCTTCTGAAAAATGATTTGAAAGACTATTTCCATTAACTTGGTTCCTGAATTATCCAGCTGACATAATATTGGCATATAAAAGAAAAGCTGTTTTCCAAAGTGGAGTTGGCATGGTGAGCTCACGCTTACTGATAGGTCATTTATTATGTATGTTTAGGAATAAAAATAGTCACTTGTCCCATCATCCCTACTGCCCCTATGATCTTCCTAGGGAAAGATTCTATCTCTACATGCTCAATTTGAAAGGAAGGGACTGAATGCATAGAGCACCTCATTGCTTCATTAAAAGGATCTCAAAGCACAGTGTTGCACTGCAGTAGTGTACAGAGGAGGGCTTAAGCATTTAGAAATGCCCAAATCCTAAATTCCATTCTGAGGCTGAGACCACAGAACTCTTAGGAAGTGAGTGAACCTGGACAATGCGGATGCTGTTAGAAAAAGGATGGCAGGAAGATAAATGAAAACAAAGACAAGAAACTGACAGGATTAAGTCAGTCATTACAGAATCCATTTACCTTAGAAGATGCCAGGGAGTACACTAGTCAAATTCTGTCTCACCATCATTCTGCACCAGTGAATTTAAAGTCATCATTTTATTTACTAGGGTTCCCAAGTGATCTGGTCAGGTTTGTTTCCTGTTACACCTTCATCCTCCCTTTTGGTTGACATCCAACTTTTGTTACTGTGGTAAATTGATCTATTCGTTGTCCCTCCTTCTACTTTCCCCCCACTATATATCTTTTCTTTTATTATATAATCATGATTTAAAAGGACTGAGAGGAAGACACACCAGCCACACATCCAGACTATGTACGGCTCTGTGATCTCACTTTCATTTCCCTAATGGCTTTGTTGTAATTAGATTTGCAAAAACAGCAAAAGGTCTCATTTTGAATGGCAACAGCTGTTGACATCAACATTACATTGAATAATGTTTGTTTAATTTTAGATGCAAAACAATAAAACCCTCTTGTGGATGATTATTTTAGCAGGCAACGTTTTCCCTTTCTGTTGCTGACCTTCTGCTCCAGCAATACCAGTATCTTCATGAAATACCCTTAACTGAAGTGTGCCCAAAACTCGCCAGGGGAGCAGCTTATTCTTTCTAATTTCCTTGAAGCAGAGTGTCTATGTGACTATTTCAGTATCCTCAAACCAGTGAGGTGGCATTAGCTCTTCCAAGCTGAATTTGAATGGCAGCATATTACTTTACCTTTTGAGGATCTGCCACTTCACAGAGTGAATTAAGCTGATTTCTTGACCTGCAGGAAATTGTAGCAGCATCTGCAAATTGATGTCCTCTTGGCAGAAAATGATGTTGCTTGATTAACTTCTTCAATATCCCCTAACAGCCAGCCCTTACTCTGGCAGAAAATCTCTTTATGGAATCTCATACTTTCCTGCCAGATCTAAAGCACCCAAGATGATTCTCCACAAGTGTCTCTGTGTGTTTGTATGTGTGTGTGCACATGTGTGTGGGCACTCACAATGGAGAAGAGGTATTTTGGACAGAAGGAGGACAGAGCATGTGAAACTGCCCTTGATTCTAAATTTATTCCCCTTCTACAGGAAAGAGAAGGAAAAGTCCTTATTAAAAGAGATTTGCTGTCTTTTAAAGAAATAGTTGTTGGGATTTGTTCGATGAAGTGACATTATTTCTTTTATAGTTCAGTGCTTTTCTTCTTTCTGTAATATGTCTTTGTTACTCAACTCTTATCAGTATCAAAAGTAGTCTAATTATTATTCATTTTACAATGCATCCTTTTGAAAAGTAGAAAAATGTGTACCCATCTTTGAATTGTCCTATATCGGTTGAAGAAACACTAGGTTGTAGGTTAACCTATAATAGAATCACTTTCACAAAATGTACTTGTATTTTTATTAAAATACATATCACTAGGTTCCTTTTTTTTTTTTTTTTTACCATCACTGCTTTTGCTTATATTTTGCTGAAGGAGTAATACAAGGCAGCATTTATCAAAAAGAGACCTTCACTTTAAAGTGATTGTAACAACAAAGAAACAGAAACAGAAAATCTCTGTTAAAGATTTATTAAGCGTGAATCTCAAAAGTACAATTATTTGTCTTTTCTGATATCTTTAATCCTCAGTAAAATTTGGAAGAATTTCTACACTCCATACAAAGTATACCTGATACCAGCTTCACGAAGGTGTCAATAGAAGTTACAGGAAAATGTTCAACAGAACTATTTTAGAGGGTATAAATTCGATTCCATAAAGCATTCTTATAGAAAGGAGTTCTCTTAAAATCAACACATTATATAAACACGAATAGAATTTTGCGTGAGAATATTATGTATTCAGTAGACTGTGTCAGGGATAAAATGCACGTATGCACCTCTTGATTAGTAATATGCACATGATTAAGCTTTGGACCAGTAAAGTTGCTTACCCTTGGGTGCAGTTTGGATGGCATGGGTGGCACTCCCGATCCTGATCAGCATACTTGAAAATGAAACTGTTTGCCCCCTGTAAGCCATCTGGACATTTTTCCACACAGTTCGGGCCATCCTTAAAATGGGAGCACTTTGTACAGTTGTCAGGTCCCTGAAGTGTGAAAAAAAAAAAAATAGAGGAAGAAAACTGGGTGCCATTTCCTCTGGAATGTATTCATCTGGTTTAGTTACTGAGACTTCAGTGGGTGGCCAATCTTCCTCTAGAGAACTGAAGAGCATTTTCAGAAGTACAAATGGGGATGCTGCTATTGTAGCTTTCTGATCAGCAAAATTGTCCAGTGATTTTTCCAGAAGGACATCAGCATTTTCTTTCTGTCATTTATTCCTAGTGAGATTACAGTGCAACGATATTTGATAACAACACATTATTCCTAGAAATATTTTATCACAATCACTGGGAATATGTGAAAATTCTTACTAAGTAGTTAATGAAAATAAGGAAATGATAGGAACTAGGTAACGCTGAATTTCATATACAAGTGAGACGTAAACTTTCCTTTGGTAGTACCATGACTATTTGAACAATGAATTTAAATTTTTTCTGTAGTTGAGTTATCAGGAATTAGGTAGTTTAGGCAAATAAATGTTAATTTCTAAGTTACTCTCCAACTCATATCAGCTTATGATAATGCTAAAAATCATATCATGTCTATTAATAGGGATTTTAGCAAATAACAGTACAATACTGAGAGCACAATAAAGGCACAATCTGATGAGCAAAAACTTGTACATACAAAAGAAAATTATATGGAGAAACTTACTCAAGAATGAAGGTGATATAAATATGAGCATGATAAATCTAACTAAAACTAACTCACTTCATATATTTATGTTTATAATATCTGTCTAATATGTATAATTATAGTAAGCAGTAACGTGTAAATATATTTAAATGTCATAACAAAAGTAAAAATCTTAAATTCATATTAAACATCTAAAAATTGTACCAAAAAAATGATTTGGACGTGGTGCTGGGGATAGTAAGCATGCAAGAAATGATAAGTAGTACATTCTCAAATCAAACTGAGAACATTTTGGTGAAAAATACTATTTCCTTAAAAGATGCCCATATATTTACACATTCAGATGTTTTAAATAATGATATTACCTACTCAAAATTTACTTTTAGTTCTTTTTGAACATCAAATTGTCTTAGGATTCCTCTTCTCTTTGACTACTTCTTGGAACTTCTTACCTTGACTCTTTTCTCCCCAAAATCTGCTTATATCCACATAGTTTAACAATTAGGACAGGTCACATTGAAGATAATTTAGATAAATAAGATATACTAAGTATAGAGGGAAATATTTAATATTATTAAGTTTATAATTATGAACAATGTGTATTTGGGAGACGAGCAAGCAAATATTTTACAGAGCTATTTATTAGACAGGGCGTGTGGCGATCAGTCTATTCACGGGAGTGTGTTACATCTCTCTACGGATGCTAATCCAAAAGTAGCCAGACATTGCAAGTGGTGATATAAGGCATCAGGAAATCAAGAAATATAATACTTTAAAATTTAAAGATAAAGGCAGCTAAGGAAGAATAGTAGTACAAAGAAGAAAGGGTAATCAGGAAGAGATTTCTGGAAATCCTGAGACTGGTGAGGTTCAATCAAACACCTATCTTACTATTTTGAAGTGAGATTTAGAGTACCTATCTATTATCTATCTATCTACCTATCTATCTATCTATCTAAACAGTTATAGGTATATCTAAATCTCATACTTCTAAATCTCATATATATATGTATATAAACATATGTGTATATATATGTATGTACATATATATGTGTGTATATATATACTTATTTATTCTGTGAAAGAGAATCCCTATTCAACCTGAAGAGTTTGCTGCTGGCAACTTATTTCCTACCAAAAAAGAATACTTCACATGTTTCCAATTTTAACACCTGCTCATGGGTACTTAGGCACATAATACTGTCTATTATACAAAATCATTTACTGTGCAAGTATGCTCAGTGGTATGACATTGTACAAGACAAGAGACAAGCTGATGTCTTCTTGCAGAACACAAGAATAAAACTTACTGTGAGTAAATTAGGCAGTGGTAGTCAGAATTAGGAATTATTTTTCTATAAAATACTTCTAATGTAAAATAATGTCCAGGTAAAATAAGAAGATGTAAAAAATTTATGAAACTAAAATTAAATTCACATTTAATCTTTAGGCAGACTTTAATAGGATAAATTTTTTTGTGCTTCTTTGTTTTTAAGCATCTCTTAACTATTTAATTGTATTATCATGATATGAAATCAAATGTCCTGAGCTGACACAACTAAAAGGTGTCCTGACAAATCTCAAAAGAAATGAAATGTCTGATTCTCTATCTCATTTCCATAATAAAGAGATTTAAAGAAATACATGTTGTCTAATACTTACTCTTTTATCATTATATTCCCAAAGCTTTTAAGAAGCTAGGTACAGCGAATGAACTGATAAATGCAACAACAGAAAAGAGAGATGAAGGCAACATTCTTCCTTATCTCTGATTTTAAGCTACCCTTGGACCCAGCAATCTAGACAGAAAACTAAAGGATAGGCTAAATCCTAAGGGAAACATTTCATTTTTTTTTTCTCAGTGAGAACTGATGTTTTTCTCTGGTAGCCGCTGTAAGAGAGAAAGCCACTATTCACCAGTATCCAATTCTCTTCCACTTCCAGCCTCACAGAATATGGAAATTCCCTCCCACTAGAGGGGAGGTGTGTGTCTCGCTTTGGACAATGAAATTAAGTAAAAGCAATTTATGAGACTGCCAGTGCTAAACTCTCCAGCCTTCTCTTTCCCAGCTGCCATGACGTGGGGATCCCATGTAGATGTAGAGATGCCATAACTTCAAAGCATCCTGGAATGCCAGACCACCACAGGGAGGGGGTCCTGCCTTAGAAAGTTCCCCAGACCTGCAGTGCACTTTACATGAAAAAGATTTAAACATTTTTCTGTAAGCTACTGCAATATGGGGGTTATTTGTTGTGGCAACACAAGCTCTATTAACCTGGATTTAACAGCTATTTTAGCTTTAACAAAAATTGTGTTTCAAAAATCAGTTTCCCTCGCTCCCCAAAAATCAGTTCCCTTCTCCTATTCCCTCCCTTCTCTTGCTGTCTCTGTGGCTTATATTTTGGTCTCCTTTGACTTTGTCTGATGTCCTTTTCTTTTGTTCTTACATTCCCTCCCTTATCTTTCTTGATAGGACTATACAGTAATAGTGCAAGTGAATCAGAAAAGATAAAATTGTAAAGAAAGAAAGGATAGAAAAGAAAAGAAAAAAAAAGAATAAAGTAAAGAAGACCAAGTGCAGACAGATGAGAATATAAAAGCAGAGGCTTGCTTTATTTCAAATCCACCCCTCTCAAGATTATCCTGAATGTCTGTCACATTTAAATAGGATAATACCATCCATTTTACGTATGTATATTCCCAGAAAGCATTTTATCCTTATTACTTTACGGACATTGTTGCATAGGGAAAAATAGTGAAATGAAAAGAGTGTGAAATTTGGAGTCAGAACTTCTATAGTTGAGTCCCAGCTCCGCATCTTACTGACTTGCTGACTTTTGGAGTAACTTTCTAATCATTACCATGGGTTCAATTTCTTTATATTTTAAATGGAGAATGTGATAGTATGCTTCAGAGGTAATAGTGTTTGACAAATATAAATATTTATCAATTCTTATCATTAGGGAAACATTAACAGTTCAAGAAAATGAGATTTCAGCAGAATAAATCATAAGACCAGGTGTGGAAATTCCAGTTAGCTTTATGACTTCTTCCTCTATCTCATCACTGTATCAGTCTCATGAAGAAGTTTCCTGAACCTCCTGGGTATCCTAAGTGATATATGCCGGTTACTTGGCACAGAAAACCACTTCCGTCTTTAGTTTCGATAAACTACATGTAGACCCAGAAACAGGCATACACCTAATATAAATTGTAAAGGCTGAAAACAAGCAACCCCCTAGAGGGAGCAAAGTTTGGGCTATTGCTTGAGCTCAATCCTGGCAGTTTTTCAGATACCATAACCTAAAAGACACTGTGCTCTTACCTGCTTAGCATTTTAAGGCTTACTGATCAAGTCCGTTTTCTTGATTTCATGCTCTGATCTTCCACAAATGAGTGATTCAACTTTACGGAGTTTTTTTCTACTTTTGACTTATTGCCTTCTCTAATCTCTAGACTACTCATTTACAATTTTAGCACTGAATAGTGATTTTAAGCATATGGCCCAACAATGTTGTCCTTACAGAATTAAAATGTCTTCACTAAAAACCTGTTTTTTCATTCTTTCTTGGTTATCAAGTAATTTTGAAAATTGCAAGAATATTAATTTTTAGGGCTTTTTAATGTGTATTTTTATAAACTGTCTCAATTCTTTTAAGGAACAAAGGAATGATCAAATAGACTGTAAAAACAAAGAAATCAATAAGCTAGTTATTTACTAGCATACTTTTATACCATAGGAGGTAGCATAAGGAACTGAAAAAGATGGGACTACTCTTGTGGTTTGCCTTGTTCAAAGGAGATGGCCAAATTCTTGGTTATTGTAATTGTACATTTTCAAAGTCTCTTTCTCGGAAAGAGATTTTTTGTTTTTCATTCTATGATGTATGGTGCCTAAATATGCTGGTTTTTAGAGAAGTCTCATACAGAGAGACAGCTCAACTTACTTTAACAAACCCATTATGGAATTTTACTTTCCTGTGTTTCCTGACATTCTTTACAGAGTCCACATTTCTCATGCTGCAGATTAACTGTATTTTAAATTATCCTTAGTGGAAAAAGAAAATAGCTGCATATGCCCTTAGCATACTTACTTGAAGATCATTACATATTAAATTGTCTTTTAGACTTTGGTTCTTCAGGCCAAATCACACCACTTCTTTTTCTCAGAGGTCTGGTTTTCCAAGCTTAATCATCCTTTGTGGTAGTCCTCTGAACTGTCCAAGTTTTCCACATCCTTCTTTAGAAGAAGTTCCAGAACAGCTCATGGGGGCCTAATGGAAGTTTGGAGGGCTCAATGATAACTTTTTTTCTAAGCTAATTAAGTGATGAATAAGCACTCTGGTAGAAAAATTAATACTATTTAAATTTGAAATGACTTCTTATGGAGCAGTGTTGAGCTCTTGGCTATACCCAAATGTTGGTCCCCAAGTTATTTACTGAATGATGACTCAATACACAAATAAACTGGAAATTTGTCTAAAGAAGGATGAATATGACACTTTGGAAGGACAAACTCATACTGACCTCATTATTAAGAAAAAGCCTCATTATTAAGAATGATGGGAACCAAAGGAAGGTCTAGAAAATAATTACCATTTTCTCCACAAGACTAACTTCAAACTATATAAATGTCAACTTATCCATAAAGACTTTCCTGATCCCATAGCCCCTCCTTCAATCATCATAGTTCAGTTTTTCTCTCGGCCATGGTACTTATCACACAGCTTTAGATTTTAGTTTATGAGTGCTTGTTTTCCTCCTTTTTTTCAATTTTCCTTCATAATGCCATTATAGTTAAATGATTAAACACAGGTACGAACGTGTTACAGTTTACCTCAAACACAACATAAACTTTCACATTTACGTATCTTTACATGTTTCCTCATTTCAGATTCTTCTTCAAAGCATAGCTGAAACATCACTTTTCTTTGGCTTTCCTTGGCGTCTCAATTTCCATCTCAAAGATTTAGTTTCTCCCTCAAATGTATTCATATAACAATTTATACATATTTTATCAATTATTTTGCTTCAATAATTATTTGTGTATCTCTCTTTTCAGCCCTGTGCAATCTTCAAGGACAACTCCATATCTTCTTTTTAAATACATTATCTGGGACATAAATATTTAAGAAACTGAAGTTTTAAATACTTTATCTCTACTACTAAGCTGTAAGCCTCTTGAGGGGAGAATGTTGAATGTGATTCCCCATAGCATGCTGTAAATACCTATTCAATGGATGGATAAGGGATAAAGCAATGACTTGACAGACATTCATACGTGAAACTAAATAAGCCAACACAACCGTACGTGTCTTCAGGCTTACCGGTCCATGGCATGTGAGGATGCCATCTTCCATCTTCTCACACTGGGGGTCACACTCCACACAGATGGAGCCATTCTCAAACTCCCGAAATTCACTGTGAAAACATCAGCAGTATGAGGCAGTGTAAGCAAACAAGCTGTCAACTTAACAAATGAAGTAACATCTGCTAAAAGTCCTGTTGGCAAAGTAAATTCTAGAGTTTGTTTCTCTAAGTGCCAGGAGCATCAGAATCATTTCCCTGTACATTAATGAGTAAGTTCTCCATTAAGAGAAAAGATAAACTGCAGCCAGATGGCTCTCCTGGCCCTCCATTGGGTTCAACGACAAACTCATTCAGGAAACCTCTCTCTTGTGAGAGGGATTCCAGCAGTCTCAAAAAAAAAAAAAAAAAAGGAAAAGAAAAAAAAGGATGACTCTTTTGATGACACAGCAGAACCATTTCTGCTATTTTAAGTAAGTCTGTGCCTGTTTGTCTCTATATAAAATTTTACTCTTGGCTGAAGGCTTATTTTTTAAACTTTGACAGAACTATTGTATTTTTCTTGTTGCTAAGTTACATGAATGTTCCCCATCCTTGTCCTTCAAATCCCAAGATTCTTCCATTTATTTTTAGTGAAACTTCAAACAACACTATGATTTCTTTTCTTTTTTTTAAATATCTTTCTTGGAGAATTAGAAAAAATATCTTTTTTATGGTAGATTTTATTTTCTTAGATTATTGATCTAATATAACATCTTTTTCAGTTTAAATTCTTTTTGAAGAATTCTATATGATATAAAATAAAAAATAGTTGAATGGTAACATTCTAAAACTTCCTAATTAAAATGTGGGAGGATGGTCATCACTTCCCCAAACCTTACATTTTGTGGCTATTTGAATATTAAATTTACCAGTATATAAGTTTTCCAATTAATATCTATCCTAAAAGTTTTCATTTCAATAATTGGGTATCAGTCATGTACAATATGTTTAAAACACATTATTTCCACTAACGTGTGAGAAGATGAGGTACTGGGTATAAACAATTTAGAATTTCAGTTATGAGTCATTAACAAAACGACTAAATATTTATAGCTGCTTCATTATTTTGTGCCTTTGTATCATGAGTGACCATTCCAAACTAATAGCATTGCAAATATGGCAATTATGGATTAACTAGGTGATAAATTCAAATTTATTTTTCCCTGGAGTGAAATAATCACTCTTTTTTCATAGTGAACTATCTTATTTGGTTATTATAAAGCCTTAACAGATGATTGAAATCCAAAGGGTGGGCTATATTTTCTGTTGGTTAGATTAAGATTACATATATTTCAAGGTAAAATAATGGTTTGGTTTTCAAAATA
This sequence comes from Orcinus orca, assembly GCF_937001465.1. Taxonomy (NCBI): domain Eukaryota; kingdom Metazoa; phylum Chordata; class Mammalia; order Artiodactyla; family Delphinidae; genus Orcinus; species Orcinus orca. The sequence goes on from NC_064565.1 coordinate 95,532,206, forward strand.
AATAGCATAAATCTATGGTTTATTTATGTATGAATGTACATATTTAGTTACATGGATTTTGCACTCAAAGTGAAGTGTTGGTTTGCTATGGATTAACTTTTTATGAATTTTCTTGAGTTTAACATCTTAGTTACATAAAAGTTTTTATTTTGCATGTTTCATCAACAAGTGATATAAAGTATTCAATAGAGGAAATCTTCAGAATATGAAAGTCAAAATGACCTGGTATTGGGGTGGGGTTTGGGAATGGGGTGGTAGCTAAATTTTAAAGAGCATAAAAAGCATTATGTGTAAGTGAAATTATATGATATTTACAGCACACCCTGCAATCATCAGCAAAGCACTGTTTCTGAAAACAGTTTCTTGGGTGACTAAAGAGTTAGGATACTAAATGAAGGTAATGATTTTTATGGTACTAAAACATGGGTCATGCTTTCCTTTCTCTTCTCCAAAACTCCCTTCCCCATACACAGAGTTGAGGAGTAAAATGAATATGTCATAAAAAATCATGGAGGTGGGCTTCCCTGGTGGCGTAGTGGTTGAGAGTCCACCTGCCGATGCAGGGGACACGGGTTCGTGCCCCGGTCCGGGAAGATCCCACATGCCGCGGAGCGGCTGGGCCCGTGAGCCATGGCCGCTGGGCCTGCACGTCCGGAGCCTGTGCTCCGCAACGGGAGAGGCCACGACCGTGAGAGGCCCGCGTACTGCAAAAAAAAAAAAAAAAAAAAATCATGGAGGCAACCAACCTAGCTGCCTTCTCTTTTATAGAGTAGACTTCTATCTGTATGGTTTCTGGCTCTCTTCCTTTCTGCTCTCAGAAAAGATCCTCCGTGCAATTTATTTATTGTCACTGTCTCCATCATTGCCTTTTTTCTTCCCTGTCCCCTAGTGATTCTGCTGTGACTTTGCCAGAGATCCCCTTTCACTTGAATCTGATACAAAAATTCACATTCTAGTGAGCATGAGCTTTGCTTACTGAGCTGCTGTATACTTCTCAGTTTTGTTGTGTGTGTGCTACCTTAGCCAATCCTGTGATCTAGAGCAAATACTTTGGATTTGGTTCGTGTTCCCAGCACCAAGATTAATATTGCTGTCTTACATCCCTTAACTTCTCTAGACCTCATTCCCTAAATATCCTCTGAAAAAGGAAAAGAAGGGTGTTTTGATGAGAGCTTGTGAATATTAAACATAAAAATGCCTACAAAGATCTTAAACTGGCACTCTTTCTGATGTTTCTCTGTTGTTATTAAAGTTTCAGAAGCATTTAACCATGTTGCCAGATAAGAAAAAAAAATTAAGATTGCATTGCAATTAGTTTTCTTGTTCATTTTGAATACTTGGGCATTGTAGTTAGGAGTTGCAAAAATATAGTGACTTATATGATCTGGATTTGAGTGCTAACAGCCAGGATTAACTGATTTTTTTTCCCCCTTCAAAAAATCCTCTTTTTAGGACTTATTCTTTAATGATAGTCAAACTATTTTTATATATAAATAAGTTCCCTGATTTTGGTAAATGTCATATTTGTATTTATTTTCAGCAGTGTATAAAGTGACTGTTCTACCTATTTAATGAGCTCAGATTAATAGACACAAAAAGGAAATGATGATAATTGTTTTAACAGTAGGAATTCGAATAAGAATTTTCTCATTTGATAATCACAATCATTATTATTATTATACTATAATATGATATAACAATAATCACATCCTTATTATTCCCATTTTCCATGTAAGAAAACAGAGTTTAGGACAATTAGGTTATTTACCGGTGGATGGACATTTCAAGTAGGAAGTGATTAAGTTAGAATTTGAATTCATGTTTCCTCAAAGACTGTTTTACCTGCCAGGCAAAGTTGGAAGTAATTTGGCAATACCACAAGATTGGAGGTGGGGACATCTATCATTGGGTAGGCAAGAATTACATCAGATATTTATAAGATACTTTCATTTATTATCTTTTAAACTAAACCTTGTGCATGATTTCCTAGGACCCCATTACTGCTGCAAAACTACATTAAAAACTTTATATTTCTTTAATATGTTTGATTTAATGATTTGGAAAATGTTAAGCTTTCAAAAACAACAGGATAATCAGTGTTGTTTATTTAGGGGACCAGTATTTTTCCTTTGCTTAGCTTTCATTGTTTCACAAAAATGAGACAGAGGGTAGTGTATACATCCACATATACATCAATTTCATATTTCTGACAAGTTTAAAACTGAAATAGTAAAGAAAAACAATGGCATCTGTAAAGAAACAGGATGAAAATCAGACATCCTGAGTTCTAGCGTTGGTTTGGTGCTTTTACAATGTTATGACTTTGGTCAACACTTACTTTTCCCACTTCTCACTGTTTATAAGATGCTTCTGTTTGATAAAATGATTTCTATAATCTATTCCTTCCTTAGAAACGCACATACGTATTCAATAAACTTTTAATGTAACACAGTGGAATTAAGGTCTATTAGTTCCATTTTAGTGGCATCAATTGCCACACACACAGAGAATCATATCTGATCTGATGTATTTTATGTACAGGAAATATCTTTCTTTCATAATAATGTGAACAAGCATTAATACAGTTCAATTCAATGAGACAAGTAGCAAATAATTTGCTATTCATTATCAAATGTATGAGTTGATGTGTTTTACAAATTTTCAAGTTGAAATTTTCCTGATAAAACTATTAAACCCTTTTTTCAGTAATGCTTTTATTGAGAGAGAATTCATATACCATGACATTCACCTATTGAAAGTGCACAATTTAATGCATATTTTAGTATATTCACAGAGTTGTGCAAATGTCATCACCATTTCAAACTATTAAATTCCGATTTAATATTGTTTTTATATTTAAACTTCTAATTTTAATTTCAATCTTTTTTCCCCCTAAATTCATGGAGGGAATTGGTTTGGTCATCTTTCAAAGAAGACACATATCTATATTATTAAGATCCATAGATTTTTATCCTTTAATGTAAAATACAAAAATAAAATGTTATCTGGGATCATGGAAACGGTTGTTAAAATGGGACAATTCATGAGGCAGAAGAAGAAAGAACTTCAAAACTACCCTTTTACAAAAATGTTGAAAATCCTTTCAGTGAGCAATATAGGAAAATTTGACTCAGGGACAGTACTAAAAACTGCATTATCACACTAATGAAGGACAGCTGTGATGCATGAAATGGTACGTTAGGATAAAGTGATTTTATGAGTATATGAAATGCCATGCAACAAGGTATATACTAAGTTTTATTGTTGTCAATTTGATTATTGTAGTACTGTAGATAAAATTTAAAATACTTGATGTAAAATATAGCTTAGGTTATTTTTAGAAAGTGACAGAACACTTTCAAAAACCTTTTCAACTAGCAACTACAAAGGTAATTTCTCTATAGGGCTAAGCAGTTGTCTGAGACATAGAAATGTGTGTTGTTCCTAATACACAATCAAATAGACACGCAACCTAAATGGAAAAAAAAAATCAAAAGTTACGCAGTCATTCCAGGTGAAGATTAATAGGAAAGCATGAGAAAAAAAACAAGATGGTTGAGACACTGAGGAGGAAATATTACTTATCACAATGTCCTTTATGAAGAAAATAGAAATACATTTTTAAATTTTGCATAAGCATAAATTGCTATAATTTATTAAGAATTATCTATTTTGGTACACATTTTTAAATATGTACATAATAGTCAATATGCATTTTGACTTATCTTGTTCATTCAAATAAAATGATTTCCCCTTAAAAGAATTCTTTTATATGTTTTCTCCTTTATGCAACAAAAACTCTCCTTAAAAATCTTGGCCAGCATAAACATTCTGAAATTTTACCCTTTTATTATCATTTTAATATCTGAACCAATCAGTACCTCAAAGCTCATGAGATAGAGACATTATAAGATGCCTTACCCATCATAGAGGTTACAAGACTCTATGCAGGTCCTTCCCCTACTGAAGCGACGGCACGACAGGCACTGGTCTGGCCCAGGTCCCCAACACCCATCGTTTGAACAGAGATGGTTGCACACCATTCCTTCAGCAGCTGAAAAACACACCAAAATCAAGGGGAAATAAAACAGAAGCCTGCGTCCAAACTTACCATTTTAATATGAATCTTCCTAAGTAAAGCTATTTCTGAAGGAGTGAGAGAGATCTGTGGCAGATAACTTTGCTTGCCTACTTAGTCACCATGGTCCACTTTATCTTCCACTTCTTTCATATTGCAGAGCCCCAGTCACTGTATGTGTAGTACCATTGCATTTTTCATAAAAGTGAACAAATATCAATTGCCTATATCAAAACTCTAGGGAAAAGTAGTGACAGAAATTAACCTTCCAATTAAGGTAAGGAACAAAACACACCTTTCTAAAGCCAACCCTTTGCTCCACTAACACACCACACATTTTGACGTCAATTCCATGTGAGAACTTCATGCAGAAACAGAACAAGTGATATTTGTCATAAAACAAAAAACATCAAAAGGGGAAAAGAAAGAAAAAAGAAGAATATATGAAATGTAAGAAGGGGGAAAAGAAATGGAAATAAAATACAAGTTTCTTACAGACCTCTGGTACACTGCAACTAAGATTACCTTGATATTTGAGTCAAATTGGCACAAGTAAGAAAAAAGTTTTGAAATAATTTTAAACAAAGTGTGGTGGTTATTTATGAGGAGGTATAGAGATTACAGTAGTAACAAAGGTCTTTAGTCTTATCTCTATATTTTTTGTTGATGGGAGAAGTGCCAAAGAATTTGAGGCCATGTCTTAAAACTGCCACTTAAGGTTTACCATTTCTGTTCCCTTTTATATCAAATAATACTTATTCAGTGTATTATTATTTATACTGAAAAACATAATTTTAGTGAACGGATAGCTATTTAATAAGAAGGGCCTATAAACACTTCAAATGTTATTCTGGGTGTCTGAAAAGTGATTTGAGATGTCTGAAACCCAATTATATGTGGTTTTCATAAAATATTAATAAGTTCTCAGAAGATGAAAACATCAAAATCCTGTTTATCTTCCCATTAGTTACCAACTGTATTTATTAAGGGATGCAAATTGTTATGGTAAGAGCATTTGTGAGATGGGATGGAATAGCATTAACTATGCAATTGTAATTTAAAGAGGGATCATATCTGTGAAAGTTACCTTCTCTAACAAATGCCTGAGAAAGTGAATTACCAGCATCCGTGATGCTGATTAGTTTTAAAACAAGGAAACAAAATCTCCCAATTCATGTATTCTTTCTCCTATATTCTGGAGCCTTAAGGAGGACCCTATGTTAAACTGTATAAAATTCTTTCTCAAGGCAGACATAGACCTATCAAGATATCTTTTTAATTTATGACTACTTAATTGAATAATGTCTTCCAATATAGTTTAAGAGAGAAACCTTGTGTGTATGTGTGTGTGTGTATGCTTAATAGTTTTATTGAAGTATACATGACATATACTGCTCATACATAAAGTATACAATTTGATGTTTTGACAGATGCCTGAAATCATGAGTTATATGTATTCAATCCAGGCAATGAATGTATCCATCACCTCCAAATGATTCCTCATGACCTATGTAATCCCTTCCCCCCGCCCCTTCCCCTCAGACAGCCATTGGCCGGCTTTCTGTTACTCAATACCCATTAGTTTACATTCCCTAGAATTTTATGTAAGTAGAAATATACAGTATGTACTCTCTTTTTATGTAGTTTCTTTAACTCTGCATAATTATTTTGAGATTTATACATGTTGCTGTATCAATATTCATGCATCTTTCTTACTGAGAATATTCCATTGCACGGATATGCCACATTTTTTAAACCAATCACCTATTGCTAGACATTCAGACTGTTTCCCATTTGGGGCTATTAAAAATTAAGTTACAAAAAAAAAATTAAGTTACAGTGAACATCCACTTACAAGTCTTTGTATGGACATACACTTTCATTTCCTTTGGACAGAAATGGCTGGATAATATGATAAGTACAGGGTCAACATTTTAAGAAACTGTCAAATTGTTTTTCAAAGTATTTGTACCATTTTACATTCCCAACAGCAATGAACTCAACTCAGGAGCTGAAGTTTCCTCATATCTTCATCAATATTTGGTATGGTCAGCCTGTTTAATTTTAACCTTCCTAATATTATGTAGCGGTATCTCATTGTGGATTTGATTTGCATTTAAATGATTAAAGATGTTGAACATTTTTTAATGTGTTTATTTGCTATCCATATATCTTGTTTGGTGAAGTGCCACCAAATCTTCTGCCCATTTTATATTGGATTGATTGTTTTCTTACTATTAAGCATTGAGAGTTCTTTACAGATTCTGCAAGTACTGTTTCCTTGTCTTAGCCTTGCCTTTTTGTTCCTTTAACACTGTCTTTTGAAAAGTAGAAGTTTTTAATTTTGGTGAAGTCCAATTTATCAATTTCATCTTTTATAAATCGTGCTTTGGGCATCATATCTAAGAAACTTTTGTCTAACCCCAAGGTAACAAAAGTTTTGTCTGCTGTTATCTTTTAGAAGCATTATGAGTTTTGGTTCATATGGTCTATGGTCTATTTTAAGTTAGCTTGTATATTATACTGTATTAGTTAGGGTTCTCCAGAAAAACAGAATAAATAGGATATTTTTATCTATATCTATATCTACATATTTTATATAATTTGTTATAAAGAATTGGCTCACAATTATAGAGGCTGGGAATTCCCTTGTCTGCCATCTACAAACTGAAGACCCAGGGAAGTCCATGGTACAGTTTAATCTGAGTCCAAAGGCCTAAGGACCAAGAGCACAGATGGTTTAAGTCCCAGTCCAAGGGCAGAAGTAGACTGATGTACCAGTTCAGGAGTCAGGCAGAGAGAGTGAATATGTTCTATTCAGGCCTTCAATGAATTAGATGATGCCTATCCACTTTGCTTCACTCAGTCTACCAATTCCAATGCTAATCTCATCCAGAAATACCCTGCAGACATATTCACAAGTAATGTTTAACCAAATACCTGGGCTCCCCATGACCCAGTAAAGTTGACACATAAAATTCACCAACACAGGTACTAGGTAAGGATCTATTCCTTTTTTTCTTTTCTTTTTTTGCATGTAGATATCCAATTTTTCCAGGACCATTTGTTGAAAATACAATCCTTGGGCTTCCCTGGTGGCACAGCGGTTGAGAGTCCGCCTGCTGATGCAGGGGACACGGGTTCGTGCCCCAGTCCGGGAAGATCCCACATGTGGCAGAGCGGCTGGGCCTGTGAGCTATGGCCACTGAGCCTGCGCGTCCAGAGCCTGTGCTCTGCAACGGGAGAGGCCACAACAGTGAGAGGCCCGCGTACCGCAAAAAAAAAAAAAAAAAAAAAAAAATCCTTTTGCCAGTAAATTTCCTTTGCATATTTGTTTAAAATCAGTTGTCCACATACTTGTAGGTTTATTCATAGTTCTCCACTCTTGCGTTGATCTATTTATCTCTCCGGGTATATTTTCTCACCTTTAATCTATATGTGTTTTTATAGTTGAAGTTTGTGTCTTGTAGGCAGCATATAGTTGGGTATTGCTTTTTTAATCTAATCTGACAATCTCTGCCTTTAATTAGGGTATTTAACCACTTACATTTATTATGACAATTTTGGTTAAAATCATTGATCTTACTGTTTGTCCAATCTGTCCTCTTCCCATTTTCCTCTTTTCATGACATATTTTGGAAAACCAAATTTTTTATGACAACTACACACTCCTTATTATTCCATCCATATTTACTTTTAAAATTCAAAGTGGAATTACTTGCTGTTTCTTGTTTATAGACAAATGTTTTCATATAAGATTTCTCAAAAATGACCCCAAATAGCCTCCAAGAACCCCACAAAACTGCATTGAAAATTATAGTTCCTTTTATTCTGTTTTAGCTTATTTACTTTATAGTTATCATCCTAAATAACAGATAAATGTAATTTTAAAAGAATCTGAGGGAATAGTGACTATACATTACATTACATATACTATACAGACTATACATTTTCCTGTATAAAGGATTGTTGTTCTCATGTTATTAATTATTCTAGGTAACTCATAAAGTTTGTGGACTTTGCTTAATTATGATTCTCTCCATGTCTTAAATAATCATTAAATTGAAATACCATATATCATAACTATTTTTCTCTTCTTTTGCAGAAACTCTTCAAAAGTTGAATGATTTGATGTTCTACTTGGGAAAGGCTGACAGTTTATCTGTTACACCGATTTTGAACTAATAGCAAGAGTTCTTTCCTCTGATTCATTCATAATGCAGAGAAAGAGGGTTCTCTCACTGTACAAAATCAATGTCAGTAGAAATGAAATCTTAACATAGGTCTCATATCACTGATTCCTAGATGTATAAATGACTTGCCATTAATTTATAAAGATGTAAGGAGTAAGAAAGAGAGTTCAATCAAGCTGATTGAATATAATGTGTAAAATCAAATTTTCATATGTACATTTAGTACATTTATATACAATTTTTATATATACTTGTTTATGTGATAAACAATTATCAGAAGAAAGCTTGAAGAGGGAAAAATAATCAAAAGTTATATTATTAAAAGCAACTTGTAAAGGCAAGTAGAGTATATTCAAAATCATACTGCACAGTATCATGAATCTCTGACTGTTTGTATTCATCACTTTCCTGTCCTTGTAGAAAATATAATCAATGCCTCAAATTCTTTGTATATCAACTTCTGTCTAAGACCCTCACATTTGTTTTCAGTTTCTTCCTTTAGGATGTTGACAAGCCATCAGTACACCCTTGTACTGCCCATTTCATGATAGTCCATCAACTTCTTGATCTATTTATTTCACCAACTCACATTAATTTTTTCAGGTGTGAAAGCCTCTCACTCTTGTCCCTTCTCCCTTAATTTTCTGTTATCTGCTTTGACATTAGTTGAAAAAGAGAGTATTGGCTTCACGCAAACTCCTACCTTCTTTTCTGCTGCCTACTACCTTCCTTAGTCTGTATTCAGATGCTCAATTTCAGAGCAGTTTTGCATCAGGGAAACAGTACCTATTGGAGGAAAGCAATAATACAAACAGGAAACCATAATAATTACTTTCTTCTCACTCTTTCCAAATGACTAGATGATGGTATTCAAGGCTGGTTGATCATTTTCTGCAGAGTGAAAACATGGGAAGTGTCTCCACAAAAGGCCAAGGAAAATACTTCTTTGAAGTTCTTGAGAGAAAAGAAGTTTTCAATCAGTACCAAGAATTCAACTGCTCTCTGACCTCCCAGAGTGATAGTTCCATAGGAAGGAGTAGAAGGGCCTATTCAATGGCTTACAGTTTGAAACACCATTATAAAGCTCTCTAAACAAACTTTAGCAATGTAGTTGTTAGGCAACCTTTAACTTCCCTTTTTTTCTGGAAGCTGTAAAATTGTTTTTTCTTTATCTCATCTGAATTATACCTATTATATTATGTCTATTAAAATTTTGGAGAGATAATAACGTGCTTAGTATTTTGACCTTTACAGAGAATATTGAACTTGCTTTCGTTAAAATAGAGGCAAGCTTAAATAATGGATCTTGCTACTTGTGCTGCATGTGTGAAAGTAAATGGATTAGCTCAAAATATTGAAATGAAGTACCTGTCTACAAGCACAAAGGCAGAAAAAATATCTTCTCTTTCATTGTGCAAGACTACCTACGTATGCTGTTTGCATTAGTTACCATATGTAGAGGCATGGGTTTGACTTGAAATGTATTTGGACAGATACCATTAATCTTTCTCTATAAAGCCTGAAAAATATGATTTAGTTGTAACAGTTCAGTTTTTCTGATCAGGTCAACATAGGTTCAAATCCTTATGCTATGACTAGCCATGCAGCCTTGGGCAATTATTTACATATTACTTATCTGTAAAGTAAATAATTTACCTTTCTGGGTTACGATGAAGATGAGACATCATATTAGTAGTATACAATGCAGGGTTACTCATCTAACTAAGCCCTCAATACACATACTTAAGAGAAATGTGGAAACATACAAGTATATCCATGTGTTTACTTTTAGAAGTATTTGTTGAGAAACTACTTAGTTTACACTGAACAATGCTAAGAAATGGGGATATGATGGAAATATGAAATAAAATACATATTGTCTCTATGTAGGGATTACAGTCCAGTTAGGAAGACATTAGATAAATAATCATTTATATTGTATAATATATATTTTTTTGAGAGAAAATATAACAGTTGTCCTAACCTAATGGGTAGGTAGCATTAGGTCAGTCCACAGAAAGAGGGACAACAATGTGAGATGAGAAGGATCAATAGGAATTATTAAGCAAAGAGGGCTAGGGGAAATTGGGGATTACAAGTCTAATCAAGAGAGTCTGACCAGTGAATAAGATCAGTGCTTTCACAGAACCGACTGCACATGAGCATTGAGTGGGAAAGTAATATCTGATGAACTAGTGAGGTGAAAAATGGCCAGATTATGTAGGACCTAGTGACCATTTAAAGGGTTTTCTGCTTTGTCCAAAGAGTTGTGGGAAACTGATGAAGGATTTTAAGCAGGAGAGTTAGGATCTTATTCTTAAAATATCACTCCAATTGCTTTGAAGGGACTGACTTAAAAACATGTTTGAACAGTTGGTGGCAGAGAGAAAATAGTGAACTGTTCAGAGATAGGCATATGACCCAAGCAGGGTCAACTTTCCACAATACAGATGCTGGGAGAGAGAAAGTAGAGCTATTTTACCTGTACTTATAAACTTTGTGAATTCTCCAAGGCCAAACATTTTTAATGAAGAAAGAGAGTTGGCCTAAGAAGAAAGCAGAATCGGGCAATGTCGAAGGACTGAGTCCAGGTGATGTTGTTTAACCCCTAGATCCATCTGTGCCTGAAGGAATATCCCTTGCAATTCTCAGTTCTGTGAGCTGATATGCTCTCTTGTTTGCTTTTATTTTCTATTTCTTTTTTGCCTTTTAATTATGCTTATTATTTTCTTTGTTATATGAAAAGATTAAAGCTTATACAGTTATGGCCAAGTTTTATTTTTTCCAACTTTATTGAGACAAAGTTACTTCTAACATTGTTTAAATTTAAGGTATACAATGTGATTTGAAACACATATATATTATAAAGTGTTTATCACAATAAGTTCAGTTAATACCTCCTTCACCTCATGTAATTACCATTTTGTTATTGTGGTGGTGGTGAAAACATTAAACCTCTACGCTCATAGCAACGTTCAAGTATAAGATAGAGTTTTGTTAACTATATTTGCTATGCTGTACCTTAGATGCCCAGAACTTATTCATCCTATAACTTAAAGTTTGTACACTCTGATCTGCATCACCCCATTTCCCCCACTCCTCAGACCCTGAAAACCACGATTCTACTCTCTGTTTCTATGAGTTTGATGTGTTTAGATTCCACATGAAAGTGATATCATACAGTATGTGTCATTCTCTGTCTAACTTAACTCACTTAGCATAATGTCTTGAAGGTCCACCTGTGTTGCCGCATATGGCAGGATTTTCTTCTTTTTTATGGCTGAATAATATTCTAGTGTGTGTGTATGCATGCACACGCACATGTGTATATATGACACATATTCTTTATCCATTCATCTGTTGACAGACACATTGTTTCCATATATTGGCTATTGTGAATAATGCTGCAGTGAACATCAGGATGCAGAGAAGTGGGATTGCTACATCATATGGTAATTCTATTTTTAATTTTTTGAGGAACCTCCATACTGTTTTCCATCATGGCTGCTTCAATTTACATTCCCACCAACAGTGTGCCAGAGGTCCCTTTTCTCTATACCCTCACCAGCGCTTGCTATCTCTTCTCTTTTTGATAATAGCCATTCTAACAGATGTGAGGTGACATCTCATTGTGGTTTCATTTTGTATTTCCCTGATGGTTAGTGATGTTGAGCACCTTTTCATGTACTTGATGGCATTTGTATTTCTTCTTTAGAGAAATCTCTCTTCGCATCCTCTGCCCATTTTTTAACCAGATTGCTTGTTTGTTTGTTTTGTTACTGAGTTGCATGAGTTCCTTATATAACTTGGGTATTAATGCCTTATTACATATATGATTTGAAAATATTTTCTCCCATTCCATGGGTTGGCTTTTCCTTTTGTTGTTTTTGCTATGCAGAAAATTTTTACTTAATGTAGTCCCACTTGTTTTTATTTTTGTTGCTTCTGCTTTTGGTGTCGTATCCATAAAGTCATTACCAAGACCAATGTCAAGGAACTCACCTTCAATGTTTCTTCTAAGAATATTGTGGTTTTGGTCTTATGTATAAGTCCTTAATCCTTTTTTTTTTTAACATCTTTATTGGAGTATAATTGTTTTACAATGGTGTGTTACTTTCTGCTTTGTAACAGAATCAACTATACAGATACATATATCCCCATATCTCCTCCCTCTTGCATCTCCCTCCCACCCTCCCTATCCCTTTGCATTCATTTTATGAGTGGCATAGGACAGGGGTCCACTTTCTTTCTTTTGCATGTGAATAGCCATGTTTTCCCAACATCATTTTCAAGAACTATCCTTGCCCCATTGAATATTCTTGTCTCCCTTATCAAATATTAGTTGAACTTATTTGTGGATTTGTTTCTGGGTTCTTCATTCTGCTCCACTGGCCTATGTGCCTGTTTTTATGCCAGTACCATACTGTTTTAATTACTATGGCTTCCAAACATTGGGGATATTATTCAATTTTCTGGACATCTGTATATTCATCTGCAAAATGGTGATAATTATACTTTACAGGGTGGTGGTGATGATTAAATTAAACTATACAGGTTGAGTCTGGCACTTTTTCTCTACTTAGCTAAATATTGCAGACACCTAAAATCAGTGAGAAGGAATGGATTATTCAGTAAATTATGTCAATATCCTAGCCAAATTAAGATTTTTTAAAATTATGCTGTACCAAAACTTCTAGATGGATTAAAAATTTCAATATAGTTTTAAAGTACTAGAAGAAAAAAGATAGACTATGCCAAGATCATAAACATAAAAAAGAGAATGATGTATCCATTTAACTAGATAAAAACATAAAATGTTTGTCTATCAAAAGACAAAATTTTAAAAAATTGCATATAGAAGGAAACTTATACACAACATATTTAAGACACAAAAATTTAATGGATTTAATTTATGATAAGCGTTTTCAAATCAAGAATTAAAAAATGGATAAAGCTTATAACTATGTAATATACAAAAAATAAATAGAAAGGATCAATCAACACATAAAAAGAGGCTCAATATCAACTAAAAAATATAAATTTAAAAGACTTCTTTTTCATATTTCTGATCACCAAAATTTAAATCCATGGATAATATCAAGTGCTGTAAAGAGCAGTGGAAAATATTCCTTATCAAACATTGTTTAGGACAAGTGTAAACTAATCTAGTAATTTTGAAAGATGACATAGCAATATATACCAAAATTTATTATATATAACCTAATTTCACAGAAATTCCACTTTTAAGTGTTTAGCCCAAGGAAATGATTGTATAGTACAAAATTTTTTATGAACTAAGATTCACATTATGGCAGTACTGATATGAAAAATAAAAAATAAATGAAATTACCATTAATATGGCACTTATTCAATAAATATTTTTATACACAGCTTACTTGAAATATATCAAGCATCTTTTAGGACCAAAATGCTATGAGAATGAAAATCAATTACAGGAAAAAAAAACTGTAAAAAAACACAAATACATTGAGGCTAAACAGTGCACTACTAAATAACCAACAGATAACTGAATAAATCAAAGAAGAAATTTAAAAAATACATAGAAAAAAATGACAATGAAAACACAACCGCCCAATACATATGGGACACAGCAAAAGCAGTTCTAAGAGGGAAATTTATAGCAATTCAATGTCACCTCAAGAAACAAGAAAAATCTCAAATAAACACTTTAACCCTACACTTAAAACCACTAGAGAAAGAAGAACAAGAAAACCCAAAGTCAGTCAAAGCAAAGAAATCATAAAGATCAGAGCAGAAATAATTGAAATAGAAATGAGGAAAACAATAGCAAAGATCAATAAAACTAGAAGCTGGTTCTTTGAGAAGATAAACAAAATTGATAAATCCTTAGCCAGACTCATCAAGAAAAAGAGGGAGAGGACACAAATCAATAAAATTAGAAATGAAAAAGGAGAAATCACAACTGACACTGCAGGAATACAAAGGATTATAAGTGACTACTGCAAACCAGTATATGCCAATAAAATGGACAACCCCAAAGAAATGGAAAAATTCTTGGAAAGGTAAAATTTTCCAAGACTGAACCAGAAAGAATTATCACAAGCAATGAAATTGAAACCATAAATAAAAATCTTCCAACAATCAAAAGTCTAGGACCAGATGGCTTCACAGGCAAATTCTATCAAACATTTAGAAAACAGCTAACACCCATTCTTCTCAAATTCTTCAAAAAATTACAGAGGGAGAAACACTCCCAAATTCATTCTATGAAGCCACCATCACCCTGATACCAAAACCAGAAAAAGGATACCACAAAAAAAGAAAATTAGAGACCAATATCACTGATGAACATAGATGCAAAAATCCTGAACAAAATACTAGCAAACAGAATCCAGCAGCACATTGAAAGTATCATACATCATGATCAAGTGGGATTTATCCCAGGGATGCAAGGATTCTTCAGTATATGTAAATCAATCAATGTGATTCACCACATTAACAAATTAAGGAATAAAACCCATATGATCATCTCAATAGATGCAAAAAAAGCTTTCAACAAAATTCAACACACATTTATGATAAAAACTCTCCAGAAAATGGGCAGAGAGGGAACCTACCTCAACATAATAAAGGCCATAGGGCTTCCCTGGTGGCACAGTGGTTAAGAATCCATCTGCCAATGTGGGGGACACAGGTTCAAGCTCTGGCCCGTGAAGATCCCACATGCTGCGGAGCAACTAAGCCCATGAGCCACAACTACTGAGCCGGCGCTCTACAGCCTGTGAGCCACAACTACTGAAGCCTGTGCGCCTAGAGCTCACGCCCCGCAACAAGAGAAGCCACTGCAATGAGGAGCCCGCGCAACAAAATGAAGAGTAGCCCTGCTCGCCACAACAAGAGAAAGCCCGGGTGCAGCAACAAAGACCCAACGCAGCCAAAAAAATAAATTAATTAATTAACTTAATTTAAAAATAAATAAATAAAAAATAAATAAAGGCCATATATGACAAACCCACAGCAAGCATCATACTCAATGATGCAAAACTGAAAGCACTCCCTCTAAGATCGGAACAAGACAAGGATGTCCACTCTCGCCACTCTTATTCAACACAGTTTTGGAAGTCCTAGCCATGGCAATCAGGGAAGAAAAAAGAATTAAATGAATACAAATTGGAAAAGGAGAAGTAAAACAGTCACTCTTTGCATATGACATGATACTATACATAGAGAATCCTAAAGATGCCACCAGAAAACTACTAGAACTAATCAATGAATTTGGTAAGGTTGCAGGATACAAAATTAATGCACAGAAATCTGTTGCATTCCTCCACCAACAGTGAAAAATCAGAAAGAGAAATTAAGGAAACACTCCCATATACTACTGCAACAAAAAGAATAAAATACCTAGGAATAAACCTGCCTAAGGAGGCAAAAGACTTGTACTCAGTAAACTATAAAACGCTGATGAAAGAAATCAAAGACGACAAAAACAGATGGAGAAATATACCATGTTCTTGGATTGGAAGAATCAATATTGTGAAAATGACAATATTATCCAAAGCAATCTACAAATTCAATGCAATCCCTATCAAACTACCAATGGCATTCTTCACAGAATTAGAACAAAAAATTTTACAATTCGTCCATTGTTTTGTTTTCTAACAATGATAAAAGCACTATTATAATTAAAAAATAAAATTATTTCAATTTGAAAGGTAATTATGAATATAGTTTCTCTCATTTTTATGTGGTTTTAAGTGTATATGTGCAAATATTTAAAAAATAAAGATGTCTGAGTTCAAATGTAATTCAGATTACGAAGGTTTGTTGTATTTATCTCTTCACTGTTTATATTCTGGTGTTAAAAATTTATGCTTAACTATTTAAAGAAACTTCAAATACTTTTATAAACCTACTATAAAACTCCTTCCAACCAGCACTGTTTTGTCCCTACCACAACCATACAAATAAAGGGGGTAGAAAATGTTCCAGCTTTTCATGTCCTAGAGTTTCTCTCAATCTCAGTCTCTTCAAACCATAAAGACATCTGTATGTCTGCTTTGAAAATTTTGACTTAAAAGAGTAAGATTGCTCAAGCTATGGTCACACTTTATAGATAAGGTGAGGTTTTTCTTTTATTGTCATTGCTGTTTTAAACCATGTTGAACTCCAAAAAACACTTAAAAATCAAGGTTGATTTTTCTTTTAAGCTACCAAGCCAATATACAGATTTAGATGAGAGTATTTTATGGTGACTGTGTGTTTGCGTTTATGCGTGTGAATGCATGTGTAAGTGTCCGAGGGTTGTGTACATGTGTATGTGTTGTGTGAGCATATGAATACACACCTTATGCTGTACGTCTGTGTATCCATATGTCTTGTAATGAATATGTGTGTGTGCTCATATATGTCTTGTGTGTGGTATATTAAGAAAGAATGTCTAAAAATGCAATATTTAAGTACATTTAAAATGAAGCAAATATTTGTTTTCCTCTTTGCAGATAATACTATGGATGATAAAATGGCCTTAATCACATGTGGGCAGCCATTGTAGGTTCAGTGTAAACATCAGCAGCACATCTGAAGTCAAGTTGATAGGATAATTACATTTCTGAAAATGCAGGATCCAATGTACTATGAGACCGAAACCCAAATTTTGATAAATGGATTTCATGCAAAAATTGTTTACTCTAACACGTTAAAAATGAAAAATTATATGCTTAATATTAAATTATAGCACCACAAAACTGCTTTCTTCTAATTGCTTCACTTCTTCCTGAAACTGTAAAGTCAACTATAAAATATGTTCATGGTTTGAAAAGTGGATAAACCTCCAAGAGACCTAACACTGTAAGTTGAAGAAAATGTTAGATTTTTAATTTATTAATATTATTTATCGTCTTTTGTTTTTTCCAAAATTTTAGAAGTTTTAAAGAGATATGGAATAATTACATAAATTTTTCCTATCTTGCTTTTTCACATTTAATTTCTTTCCACATTTTCTTTTCCCATTTGCTTTTTATTCAGGTTTACAAAAGGTAAAAGAAGGGATTTGTGAAATGATTAAATGAGTTAAAGAAAAAGAATGTTTTTCTCTCATTCTTTTATTGTTTCTTAGTTTTTTTTTTTTGTCTTCATACCTAAATCTTACCTTTAAAAGGTAGAGGTACTATTGTTTTATTTTCATTTTGTTTCATTTTTTGAAGTAAGTGAAAGAAAAGGAGAGTATAACCCTAACTTAGGGAAATATTTATAAGTTAGTGTTGAAAAAGTTTCTATTTTACTTTCATGAATAATCTACTTTGTCTGGGGCATGTACGAACACAAATACAGTATTGTGGGATAAGAAGCTTAAGTAGAAAAAAAAAAAAAGCAAGCTTTCTGTCAGGTTTCAGAAATGTATAAAACCAAGGAAACAATCTAGGCTCAATGAAAGGATAAATCTCATTCAATGTGGACATGCATATTTTGATATATAACAATATTTTATATTTCTTGATTCTATGAGGAACAGAAGAATATATAAGAACTTAAGTTCACTCAAAACAGGCATCTCATGTTGCAATAGGTCTCTTTTCTCTGGAAAATACTTTTCAGGATCCAAAAGAGCTAAAATGTGAATTCCTCACAAATTATAAGTTATATTTTATAAAAATTGCTAGCCTGAGCTGTCTTAAACCCTTTCTGGTACAAGGTGGCGTATAAATTAATTAATTAGTTCATGGACTACTTGGTAAATTTAAATCAT
The DNA here is from genome assembly GCF_937001465.1 of Orcinus orca. NCBI lineage: Eukaryota > Metazoa > Chordata > Mammalia > Artiodactyla > Delphinidae > Orcinus > Orcinus orca. The sequence goes on from NC_064565.1 coordinate 95,550,207, forward strand.
GTTGGCCTCTTAAGAGTTTACATTTTTTAAGAAGTCCTATACTATTCATTCACATACTTAATGAACTTAATCATTATGTATGTATACCCTTGTGATTGTTCCAATGGTGAGATTAAAGAAGCAAGAAGACTTCCTAAGAGCAAAATGTTTCTTAAGAAATGTGACTTTTAAAAGGACTGACTTATCATGACCACAACAAGAATATACATTTGTAAACAGATTCTTTGAATTCTAAGTCATTTTATTTTGTATTTATTATAAGTAAGTCACTACTATATGCATAGTAGTAGCACTTATAGGATGCAGAATAGAGTAATACCCAGGAGAAAAACAGGGAAGAATTAAGTATTAATCATTGGAGTATCAAAGTATAAGATGGGAATGACTTAGTTATATACTCATGAAAACATTATTTGCTTCTGTGTAACAAAGAAGTGATGGAATGGATTAAAAAGTAGTAAAATACATGAAAAAAGATCACTCCATGCCTACAAAAACACATTTATGAAATGAAGTTTAGCAAACTACTGGAACAGCATTTTTACACATTTCAGAAGAACACGTCTTTTTTTTTTTTTCACCACTCCTAAATGGCAAATACTTTGTTATTCTATGTTATCAAATTCTCTGAAGCAAAAAATAAACAGAAAATTTAATAGAGTGGATTTCCATAAATTGATTGGATCCAAGGAATTACCCAGGATGCTTATTAAACATTTAGATTCCCAGGCTCCACTTATACCTATTGAATCTAAATCTCCACAGATTTAGATTAGGCAAGATTTGAGAACATGAAATACATTATAAAAACATGCAATGTATTATAAAAAGTTACCCATTTGATTATTTTATACCAACCTTTTTTAAGGGTTGAGAAAAAGACGACAACAATTCTGACCCACCACTATGTTTAACTGTTTGGTCCAATGTAGAATGAGAAAAATAATGTTTAAAGTTTCTAGATTTTTAATGTTTGGGTAATGTACTTACTACAGTTTTCAGCTTTCCTATTGTCCCGGATCACTATTCTCTGGTTGATTGTGCTGAAGAGCGTTGTCCAGTTAATGGTATGATAATAACACAGGTTGCTGTTGTCAGTGATATAGATGTTTCCTGCACTGATTTCCTTCAGGGACTGGAATTGCAGAGAAGTGATGCCCTGTTGCTTGAGGATAAGCAAGGAAAGGCCACTAAAGAGAGGGGAGAGGAAAAAAATGGAACAGTAATAATTGTTTTCTGGCCATGACATGCATTCTTGAAGTAAAATAAGGATGTCATATCTTACTCCAAAAAGAATGTTAATAGACTGTAAAAAAGATTGAATTAATAAACCTGAGATACAAATACTATTTTTTTTTTTCGGTACACGGGCCTCTCACTGCTGTCGCCTCTCCCGTCGCAGAGTACAGGCTCCGGACGCACAGGCCCAGCGGCCATGGCTCACGGGCCCAGCCGCTCCGCGGCATGTGGGATCCTCCCGGACAGGGTCACGAACCCGTGTCCCCTGCATCGGCAGGCGGACTCTCAACCACTGTGCCACCAGGGAAGCCCACAAATACTATTTCTTTACATGCTATATGCTGACTGTTTTAAAAGTAATCACTTGAACCCCCCCAAAAAAGCCCATCTTTTATAATTATGAATATCAATGATATCTCTGTCTCTGTCTATATATGTACCACTGATGTATCTGCTCACTGCCTTCCCTCCTAACCCCTGAATCTTAAGTTCCTCAAGAATTAAATCCTGTATTAAGACTAAATAATTAAATAAATGTTTATGGGGTGACTGTTCATCTACCCAAAGTAAGACATTAATTCAACTCTAACTACTTAATAGATTTAGACACACTTTCAGAAGGTAAATATCTCAGAGAATGACCATAGATATTTAGCTTTAATTTATACCTCAAAAACCAAAGCGTTAATTGTAATACTTGAAAAATGTGTAAGGATAGGAGATGTTAAAAATTAAAGAGAAGAATAAAATTAAACTAAAAAAAAAATACTCAGAAGGCTTGGACAAGTGAGAAAGCATCTCTAAAAGTTAAATAACAACTACATTGTAGAAACAAATTATCATTTCAAGGATGTTGTTTTCTCAACATAGTCCACTTTGTAATTAAATTCTTTGTCCATTTTCTAAAGACTAAATGTGTTTCCCACATTTCAATCAACTTATGAACATTATTTTATATTTTGGAAATCAAAGCTTCCTCTAAATTTGCTTTGCTTTTAGTACTCAGATTTTTTTTTCATGTTTTATATATACACATGCATGGAGAACTATAATATACAGATATATAACGTGTGTGTGTACCCAAATGGGATGTAATTCACTCTCTCAAATCTTTGTTCCCATGATAACCATCCTTAGTTGTTGATTACAACGTGAGCATAATAATGCCTTGACTTAGATTTATAACACTTTATTCAATTGGTTCCATATAGCACTTGAATAGATTATATCTCTCAACTATCCTTTTTTATTAAGCACTTTTCCCCTTTACATTTTAGAACCTCTTACAGATATACCTGTTTTAATAGCAAAATTCAATGGACTTCCTGTGAACCATTATTATAGAATATTTAATGACAGTATTGACTTTAGGCATCTTTCGGATTTAAGTAGAAAAATTATCAAGGTCTCCTTATATAAATAGACTTTTAACGGTTCATAAACAATAATTTTGTGCAGATGAAATCTGAAGTAAAATAAAAACAGTGGCTTAATAAATATTAAAACATATATTTTTCTTATGTGAATAAAAATATTGACATTAGAACTTTAGAACAGTATCCTTCTGAGCCCTGATTATCTGTCCATTATTAACCAGCACTGCATGTAGCATAGTGGACCAAATTCTAAAATATCAGTGCTGTGATGCTTTGTTCAAATGATAGCTCCAGAGACAAAACGAGAACCTCCTGGAAAAACAGCATTTGTATCCCATACACCGAAGTCATTACAAAGTCATTCAAGTCTATCTTTTAATTATGATAACATATGATCAAAATGAAGGTTCAGTTTTATGGTTCACATCATGTACTCCACAACTGCCAAACATTAAAATTACTTTAAGTGACAGGCAGTTGATAAATCAAGTTGTATACTTTAAAGCACAATCAGGGGTGTTTTTCATTGAGTTTTCCTTTAAAATTTAAAGTGGAAAACCAATATTTCTAGAATCAGTAAATCAATGAGTCTGATGGTTATGACATAATGTACACATGATTCAGAGACCTGTAACTTTGAATATATACACCTACCTATAGAGTACTCTTCCACCAATGGTCACCAGGTTAGAAAAAACACTGAAGTCAGTCATGTTTGGGGGCCATGACTGTATGTTCAAGAAACCTACAAAAGATAAGGGCAGTAAAATAATTCAGAATATCATTGTCTCAGCAACAGTGTTTAATACCAATTATTCTTAAAATATGATGAAAATGGGAGGTAAGGAAAAGGCAGCAAATATTCCTATTTTTGAACCATTCTGTATCATATTTCTTCTTCCAATATTCAGTGTCTTACCCAAAGTTTCTGGGCTACAATACTCAATAGATGATGAATGTCAAAATAATGAACACCTAGAATATATACATACAGAATCATATAAGTGTATGGTTTAAAGATTTAAATGATTCTTAATTTGATTTTTATTATTATTTATATTTATTTACTATTATTATTTAAAATTATTTAGTCTAACTAGACAAAGAGTTTAATTTCTCTGAAATCTTTTGCCACCTTATCTGTACATTTACAACATCAGCTGTCTGTCTTGCATTTTAAGACATTTATGTATATAACTAAGCCTCCTTATTGATTTTACATTCTTTGATAGCAAACCCATGTCTGATTCATGTCTATGGGCCCCATATCATCTACTATGACAGCTCTGAACATATCAGGTCCTCAATAAACATGTGCTAAATGAATCCTACCTGCTACCCATCCTCAGTAGTACTTGTGAAAAGTAAATAGAAACACATTGATTCAAAGATCCACTGACATTTGCAAAAACAGTAACATCAAAATTTCAAGGATTTTTTTTTAATTCCACAGATTTCAAAATGTGCACAGATGCTAAGGAACTAAGACACCCATCATTTAAAATAATACGTGTTTTCAAAACTAGAATTTGCTTTGAAAATTCCAATACTATGTAATATTTTTAACAAAAGACTAAAATTCACATAGTTCATAGAACAACAAACTCACTTTAAAAATTACCTGTTATCTCTCGGACTGTCCGAAACACGTTCAGTTTCTCTGGGTCTATGGCTTCAATTGCATTGTAAGGGTCCCTAGGGGGAAAAAAAAAAAATGAAGCTGAACTTAAAATTAGATAAAGGGGTGAAAATATGAGAAATGTGACAAAAATTATTTCATTCCAATTGAATTTTAATTAGCAATAGGAAGGTTAGCAATGTTTTATCCAGATTTTCTATGCTAGATGTGGAAGGGGATTAAAAGGTACTTTCAGGAAATTTTGATGACACAGATTATGAGTTCTTCATTGAAGGCTATTCTAGATCCAGAGGCACGGTTCAATTTGACTATCCTGAATAAACCTCCAAATATAGCAATTCCATTCATTAACCACTTTATTTTGCCTTTAAAAGTTTGTTCTCAATTGGAAAAATATACACTGCAAATAAATTATGTTATGGTGAGAATAATTGCCTTTTGGGTTCCTCAAAGCATACTAAATTGCTAACAGAACCTGTAATTTCATAAGAAAGGTGAAAACAAACACAGGAAGTAAACTTTTTTATTTTTCTGTATTTTCACATTTATCTATCAGGGCAATCTTGTTCCTATCTGTTTATTTATGTTCACTTTCATATGACAGGAACTATTTGCTTCCCTCTATATGAATCATACTAACATTTGAAAATAAAATTTACCACAAATTTAACAATACTAAAAATGTGTTGTAAATTTTGGGGATTTTTAAAAATACAATCTCCTAATGCATAAATATATTTTTTGTAATTAATGTTATTGATACATAAATGCCCTGTCTTTACAAAAATTAATATAAAATACCTTTAAAATTAAATATTTAATGGAATTTTTCAGAAGTTTTCATCTTAGGAAAATAGTTTTCATTTATAACATCCTGCCCATACAAAATAATTACATTCTTGAATATTAAGCCAAATATAAACATAATATTAAACATTTCTCAGTAATTCAAGCAATACTTTCAGATTTTCTTAAGTAATATTTAGTAGTTTTTCTAGGTTTTATTACTTTAAAAGGTGCTCTGTGCTATTCTGGGCAAGTAGAAACCTTATATTAATATATACTCTTCAGAGAAAAATTAAATTCCATTCACTGGTCATTTCTCCAAGAGAGATCAAACGTTCTAAAAACAAGGAATTAGGCTCTTTTAGCAGTTTGTATCCACCTTTAACAATCAACTGAATTTTATCCTTGTACTGGATATCTGTTGTTTTACCAGTCTCTGAGAACCTTCTTTTTCACATGGGGAATAAACACTAGGATACATGATCCATTGGAGGCTATCAGTCAATGTGCTCCACAATCCCCTGACAAACAGATAAGCATATGGCCTTTCTTCTAAGAATCTGATTCTGAATCCACCAGCATTTATTCATCCTGGCATTAGAGCCTTGAAAACATTCTCTATTAGTTCAGCAAACTTGATCTCTGGAACCACCTTTTACTGGCTCTCTCTGCTTGATTCATCAGCATATTTTCTATACTGTGAACCATCCCATATCTTTTAAAAGAAAAAAAAAATCTTGCTTAATGAAATTACTGCTTCAAAATGAGAAAAACTAAGAAGTTTAATCAATACATTGTGCTACTAGTTTAACATGGTGTGTTATAGAAGGCTTGGAAACACTATAAATGAGTGTCCCCATAATTCACACATAAACAATTAAGATTTTCCTTAATGTGACATGAATATCTTTCAAAAGCTTAAAGTCTAAATTAATATTCTAGCAAACTTGCTCTATTTGTAACTGAAGATATATAGAATGAATATCTATGCTTTCAGTGAAAATGGAGCCACAAAATTAGGTTCATCATGCGGGAAAATTCTGGTTGCTATCATTTTCTAATGTGCAAAGATGTCTGCATGCACATGAAATATCAGCTCTGCAGTAGTAGAATGAACTTTCAACATTTGTTCTTTGATGAAAAGCAGTGTCTAGAATAGCTCTAGCCATATAATCAAATATTCCTGCTTTACTGAGAAACACTCAAAGTTCAGGTCAAGCACACAATAATGGGGTCAGCCCAAACCTTTACTGAGAACACTTCCAGGTTGCCAGGAATGAAATGAATTCTGGACTGTTCACATGAAGCCCAGCGGACCACAGAAATTTTATATACTTAATTTTAGAGATTCAGGACTCTCATAAAATAAATTGACAGAATCCCACTTACCAACTTAAAAGTACCCCTAGGGTGTTCCACCCTACAGCCACTTGAAATCCATAGATTTTAAAATTGAGAACTTTCCTAGCTAAATTCAGGACCATGAAAAAAAACATTATGTCCACCTTGTTATTGTGTTGGGTGATCCAAAATAAAGCTCAGGATAAAGAGAGAGAAACATATTTTCACAATTCCATAGAAATCACGTTATTTTTTTCACCAAGCTCATTATCTGTTTCCCATTGTCTATCATCATTACAGTCGATCATCTAAGTACTTTCTTGTTTGTGTCACACTGTGACACAGCATGAACATGCTTATTTGGTGAGCATTTTATTGCTCTAAGCATATTCACAGGGACATTATTAGACATGACAAGACATGAAAGGGGATCCTATGATAACCCTGAATGCTGAATTTTGCCTGCAGTTCCCATTCTAAATAAGGAAATAAGAATGCCTAGTTTATTTCTAGCAATGGTGGTATCGTGCTATAAACTGAACATTGATCTCTTTTATATGTTAACATTTTAGTTGACAACTTCACAGTAAATTTATTTTTTGCAGAAATTTGTTTTTGAAAAGTACACTCTTACTTAATTATGGGTTTTTCATTTCTATTAGTTTAAAGAAATACCCTAGCTATTTTAATCAAACCATACATCCTATTAAAAACTAGATAGTAGAAGATTTAGGGTAATGGAAATTAAGTGAAGTAAAAAATTTTGTTAATTTACTGAAAGCTTTGTTAATAATACCTCATGTTATTCATCTTTAAAATCTCTCTCTTTGTCCATATGCACACACATATTACATACATGAATACACATATGCCTACACATAAGTGTCTGAGACCTACTCAATTAACTTTATATTAATACTTTCCTAAAATGAAAGGGAAAGGCTTCAGAATATGTTTCATGTTGGCATGCGACTAGGAGTGAGGAACATATCATATTTCACATATATATTTGTCCTGGAAAATGCCTTATATATTATGCTTAAGACACAAAAATATTAATTATAATGTTAAATTTATGTGCTATAATATAGGACAAATAATAATCGTCTGAACTAGGAAGTATGACATCGTAAAGTAAGGATTGCCATGAAAATAACTTTGTCTTTATTTGGTTTCCAGTAGTCTATGAGATATTATCTGTTGCACTATATGCTGTGCTATATACTAGATATAGTCACTGAGATTTTCCTCTTGAAGTGCCTTTTTCTCCTTTTTTTTAACTTTCTTTTGTTTCGGGGGTTTAGCGATTTTTAACTTCTATTTTTGTTACTTTTCAATCTCTCTCTTTCTCTCTCTCTCTCTCCCCTTTCCCTCCTTTACTCCTTCCCTTCCCCCACCTTTTTCTTTCTTTTTTATACCATTTATTAAGGTTTACTGTATGCCAGGCACTGGGCTGAACACTTAAAACAATGTATATTTTGTTTTATTTTGAATCTCCACAACAACCAGAGGATGTAGGTATTTATTATTAACCCAGTTCTCAACTTTACATTGGAGTTGTTTGACATGGAAGCCACACAGCTCAATACAGATTGTCCATGGTGGAGCCGACTGAATGTGTCCCATCTCAAAATGGTAGTACCACCCATCTCCAATAGATTGTTGCCATGTAAACTAAGAGTAATCACATGCACATTTTTTTTTAAAGAGACGTTAAAAATCTAGATCTTATTTTACAAAACAAAACAACAAGAAACACCTCTTAGACCAAATATAACAGAAAGTGAATACATACTATTACAGTTTCTGGCACAGATCCATATTAAAAGCTATATTTTAAAGTAAAGAAATGCTTTATGTACTAAGACCTACAGTAATTTATCTGAATGGAAAGAAACGCTTTGTTCTATTTCTCTTGTTGTTCCTATTTGACGTATTTATTCATAATGTGTTAAATTGTTTTGCTTCTAGAAATGATATATGTTTAGAGTAATCTTTTGAATTGAAATATGTGAGTGATATTTTTTATCTGTAGCCCGTAGCACTAATATTTAGGAACTAAGTAGTGATATATACAAATAGATAAAATATAAAGTAAAAATATTGATATTTTCATTACAGTTGAAAGGATGCAAACTTGGTCATTTTCCCAGTTAAAAACAGCAGGTGGTTCTGTAATGAAGGGGCCCAGAAAATGTTACAATTTTTATTGCTAAAATGAAATTCATTTAATAGATTTATCACTAACTTCCCAAGTCTAAAACAGAAAAAGATGCAGCAAGGCAAAGAAAATACCTGAAAGCTCAGAATTTCAACTTACTGATTTGTTTTCTGTGAGATGCATTAATTTATGTTGTTTTGAACTAATTAGTTAGGAATTTGAATGAAATTCCCCACTTTGTCCACTGATACTGTTTCCCTAAAGATATCCACAAATGTGCCAAGCTTACTGAAATCTATGGATTTGAGGGAAATGTCCTGTAAATACATCTTAGCTTATATATAAATCGATATTTTTAAATCTAAGTTGTCACCAAATTCATGATCTGGATGTACCCCCAAAATTTGTTTTACTATCACTGCTGGTGAAATCTGGCATTTGACTTTGTTGGAGGAAAGCATTAATGTGTAGTGGAACTCTGTGTCAAAAGGAATCAAACAGACAAAACTAAAGAATCTCTTAAGCTTTGTCTGCACTTCGTAAAACAATTTTCCACAAAAATGTAATACTGACCCATGAATACCAGTGACTAGGAAGATCAAATTCCCATTGATTTTGGTGCAGTTTATGAATTTGTCAATGTTACTAGAATCCACGGTCTGAGCTGACATCAATGATCCTGTGCCAATGCCATCACAAGCTGTAGAAACAAGATGCACAATTAGAGAGCTGAGAAAATTTTTCTTTAGTCAATAAATTATTGCATTTTTATTATAAAATAACAGTATTTTTTCATTATAAAATGAAAAAAAATATCATCACCTTTTGGGCAAATGTCAGTACAAGGTTTACACATTTTAATCCCATTTTCTTCTACTTCCATCTTGGAACTAGGGCAGGCACGCACACAGGAACTGGAATCGACCACGAAGTTATCTGATAAAAAAAAAGGTAAAATTAACAATAATGTTGAGGTTCAGCAAAAGATTTTAAAACAAGATATTTTAGGGTTTGAAAATTATTTTCATTTGAAAATGATAGTATGTATGTTTCTTTCCCTAAAACAACTCTGTCTAAATATCTCCACCTGAAATAGCATCTACGAACACCCACATTCAAATCCAAGGGCAGTGTGTGTTAACAACAACTGGTACTTGCTTGACTACTGCTCCACATTCTGAATTGCCCCCAAGATAGTGAATTTCTTTTATAGACTTAGGAAACTGCATGACATTTAGTTTGTGTTTTTCAGTAGTTCCACTTCATTTCATGTCATGATGCAAGTTTGAAGTCTAAAAATGCTTCAAGTTACATGAAGCACAAATGAAGCTGAAGTTAAACTGCCTTGGATGAAGGGAGTGCACTTCATATCCAAGAAGAAAGGTTTAAAATGTGTTCATCTTTCATTGGAGTGCCGTAGAAACTGTCCCATAGTTTTACACGAAGAAACAAAATGAAATTTGAAAGGGCAGTACTTTAGGAAAGGTATATTAACTAACCCAGGAACATCTAATTACCTGACATGGTGAAATGTTTAGGAATCCAGTGGTCTGGAATATGCCAGAACATTCCCTCCCAAAAATAAGGACAAATTTTTGCATCTAGGGCCTCCCACGATAAAGGGAAAACACAATACCTGCTAGGCTGCTTTGGGTTTTGAAGGCAGCATCCTTCCATGTTTGGAAAAACTGCTTCTGGCCCAACATTCAGTAGTCTAGAAGGCTTCCGACCTTGAAGGGGGCCCAGAGCAGGAAAGGCACATGATGCAGGTCCAGGCTGGGGTACAAGCAATTCTGCTACTTGGATCACAAAACCCAAGAGGCTCTATGACATTAGAAGTATCTCTGGCGGGAAGATATGCCACGTGGAGTTATGGCAAGTCCCGACCGGGAAATCCCAGCTGAGACCTCTAGGAATTATACACCATTTAATAAACAACTCCTGACATACTTCTGGGTCCTGGCAGAGATAGACTACCTAACCATGAGTCACGGATTGATCTTGTGGCCAGAATTGCCCATCACACACAAGGTTTTGTTAAAAACCATCATAATGTTGAGCAGGTCCAACAGCAATCCATTGTAAGATGGAAGCAGTACATTTGGGATTGATGTGAGCAGGGGTAGACGCACGAGTAAACTGCATAAGCAGGTGGTCCAAATCCCCACGTCATCCACCACTGTGCTGGCACCTTTCACTAAGCTCATACCCATGGCTGCATGGGGACCAAGAGAGGGCACGTATGACAAGCTGACAGAGGGAGACAAAAACTAAGCTTGGGGTGTGGGTGCAAGCAGCTGAAAATGGATGGCAGCTGCCCTGCAGCCTCAGTCAGGAGTGGACTTGAAATATAGTGGCAAGGAAAAATCCCACCAATGGGCATAGTTCTGGGTAGTGCAAATGATCCTTTACTTTGTAGGGAATAAATAGGAGTTTAGAATAAATATGAACTCATGAGCAGTGGCTTGCCCTAGGAGCAGAAGTACTGGAAAATCTGGAATTGGGATTGAAGGGAGTCTGGGGTAGAGGCATATATATGAATCCATGAGAGTGGGTATAAAGTGTGAAGATCTTTGTATTCCAAGTTAATATCCACTAGAGGGCATCCACCACAAAAGAGACACTTTGCTGAGACTCCGTCACAGCCTGATCTCGCTTCATTTCCTTCCCTCATGGGTCTTGATTCTGAGAACACTTCTTAAACAACCATAGTCTCTGTCTCAGGGGAACCCAACCTGCAACAGGTGTAAACATCCTTTCTGCAAGGTCTTTAGGGATACCTCGTATTTAAAAACTTCCACATTTTTGCAGCAATTTATGCCAAGTGAAATTTTTAAAAAAGGTTACAAATATCTTCATTATCGGTTAGGTCCAGATTTTGCAGTCAAATTAGTTTCAAAAAATATTTGTTGTTTAGGGTTTTTGAATTTCAGAATTCTGAATTAGGAACTGTAGACCAGTATTTAGAAACTGAACATCTTTGTTTTTCTAAGACAGCTACAGTTTAGCAAATCAAGGTCCCTCAAAGATTTGAATTTTACATAGATAAATAATGAAGTTCTTTAAATTAATCTGTAATTGGATAGACCTAAACTAATCCATGAAAGGAAGTTTATGAGTTACCATATCTATGGTAACTGGGAATTTAATTTCAAATAACAGTCCTAAGTATTTAGCCCCTTGTCATAACTTAGGAGTTGAGAGACTTCAGATGAGACACTACAAAGGATGTAATAAAGAAAAGGAAAATTCCCTAGCTCAGGTTTTTCTGGTCTTGCACTCCAGACCAAGCCTTGGGCCTCAACCTCAGGGCTTGAATAAAAAGGAAAGCACCAAAAATTTCAAAAAAGCATGGTTTTGACTATCTTTGGGGCAAGCCACCATAACATGAAGTAGTAGAGCAGGAGGACATTTGTCTAAGAAACCGAAGAAATTCATCATCTAGCCACATTCTACAATACTCTCAAGCCCCGTATTTTGCAAGACAGTAGATGGGGAAATATAGGGTAACTTCAGATGAGAAGCTGTTAGATCAAAAACATAACTTTGGATATAAAATTGTTTAAGATGGAAAAATCTCTTCTATCCTAGAGTTAGTGTGTCTGTGATTTTAAAATGGTAAGTTAGAGCCATGTTAAATATATATATATATATATATATACACACACACACACTCATAATTATTCTTTTAATCAATATAAAATATTTAATAATAAAGGCTGGAATCATCATTGCTTTCAAAGACTTGTTTTTACATACTATTCCTCTGAACCCTATCCCCTATCCCTTTGATCTTTATAATGTATCTGGGAAAGAGAGAGGGTACATATGATTATCCACATTTTAAAGAGGAGGAAATAGAAAACTAAATAGTTTATCTAAAATCACACGACTAATAAGTGGGCAAAGCTATAACCGAAGCCACTCTAATACCATGTCCCTTACACTTCATACTTCATCACGTGGACAAAGCAAAACAAGAACAAAAACACAGTATCTGTGTGCTGTAGAATGTAAAGTCTTCTTTTAATTGAGTATGTGGATAAAAGTAGTGGTTTTCTTTAGCCTTCCAGTAAGTAAAACATTGAAGAACTGTCTCATTGGTCTTTTCAAGCAAAGAAACTGACTTGAACAGGTATTGAGACATATACTATTCTTGATGAAAGCTAAATCGGTCATTGTGTATCCCCAGGATGAATTGTCAATTTGGTAAAGGCCCCTTAATATGCCCTTTATATCCACTGTTATTGTTTAACATTGGATTTGATGTTAAAACTACAATGCTATACATTCTATAACAAATAAATAATAAGAAATAATTTTAGGTGAAAATGCATTGTTATTAGAGCAGATCTCTTTCATTACATAGCTTGCTGCTACTTAACTAATCACTTTTCTGAGGAACAAAACCGTGTGCAAAACCATTGACATATAGTGAAAATATTGAGTTTAGAAGTCAATGAATGACACTGTACTATAACTTCAAACATGCCACTACTTTGCTGAGACTATGAACCAATCACTTCAATTTTTTGAATTTTAATTTTCTTATTTGTGAAATGATAATAATAGTACCAATTCTCAAGTAATTCACAATATTGTCACAATTTTGAAATTCAATAAACTTACATGAAATTCCTCTGCTTTTAAATGATGAGCTAATTGATTTGGCTCTTCTTATCCTGTTACTTACGTGGGCACTTCTTGACACAAAATGCTCCATAGGTGTATTTTGCATTGAAGTTATGCTCCAGTTGAAAGGTTGTTGGATTGTAGACAAAAGTTTGCGGACACTGAGTAACACATGCTCCACTATCATTGAAGTTCATGCAGGCCTGCAACACAGCAAAGATTAATTTTGTTTTAAAAATAACCTTCATAATACTTGTTAAAGGGACACTGCTACAACAGTTCTGTGATAGGTTGTATTGTTTACTCAGCGTACATCAATTTCATAAAAACTGGAAAATCTGATAACTTCCTAGTTGTAAGGGCTTATTTTTTAACTTTGCATTTGTTTTGTACTTCTCAATTTTACAAAACTGTTTTTCTAATGTCAGTAAATATACCATCTACAGTTATTGATGTTCTAATTGCTTGGTATCTATCCATTGATTTCTAAACTGAGAATTGGTTTAAATTATTAAAGTTAGATAATAGTGAAAACTTATTTAAGCTTACCCTTATCCAAAGGGTTTATGTTGAGTCTTAGAGTCTGGCAGTGACAACTAAATCTCCATTTGTACAGGCTAGACTTTCCTTAAAGCTGGTTTGGAGAGTTCAGTGCCTTAAGTGATACGGTAAGTCCATTCATCACCATCGTATAGTGAGAAAATGTGATGGTCATTCAAACTGGACTTAAAGAAAAGTCTCTGGCAGGTGACTAGTCAAGTGTAAATGTAGGGGGTACGATGCCAAAATGTAAAGAAGTAGCTATACTTAGCCCATAATTAAATAATATGATACCATTTCCTATATAGTCTTTTTCATAATGTTATACCATTTACTAAAAGTCACCAGTTCAAGTAAATTTCTGCTGACATATATTTGTATTGAGACCTCAATTTGTTAATATGTTCAAATGCATTTGAGAATGATTAAAAACAAACAATTGTACCACCTAAGAGTTAGGTATTTGATATGAAAAGAGAACATATGTATAAGTACATAAAAACATGTGATTAGCAAAATAGGGGATGAACTAATTATCTTAATTTAACAATTTAAACATTCATAGGAATAATTTAGGCCTTGGAAGGCAAGCTAATGAACTCAAGCTATATTTTACATATCATCATATATTGTACGTATGCTTATTAATAAGCACTAATTTATTCTGTTTCCTCAAAACATTTTCTTAATCAATTGTTGTTTTAGCAAGCAGTTTATCACAAAGATGACAATTCCCTGATGATGGTCTACGAGATGCATAATCAGAAGGAGATTCACTGATAATACATTATTCACTAAGATGACACTCTCCAGGAAGAATCTATTAAAAACCAATCTAGGAAACTCAGTAAGTTTTAATTTACGGGTATAAAACTTCATGTGTCCTCATAATTGCTTTACTAACATATTTTATACAGTGTTGTGCACAGATTGCTTGGCAACAAAGGGACATAAGCCAGAGAAATCAAACAAGTTTACCTTCCAGACAGCATACAATACAACATAACTTACACCAAAGTCTTGGTCTGGCATTCTTGAACATTCTGTACTAAATGCCAAAGTGGAATCACTGGACTATTCCATAAAAGTAATGAAATGAGAATTCTGAAGCTCCCTCAGCACTCTGCTTATTGTGATAATGGAACCATGAAAAAAATGCAGTGAAGCTTCTAAGTGAAAGTTAACATCAATTGTTGGTGTTTATTGTTGCTACTGTTTTGAAATTACTGTTTTGCAACACTTGTTCAGCAACTTCCAGATCAATCTTCAATCCCATGTCTGGTGATAGGCAAGGGAAAGAGTCTCAGTTCAAGATCTGCTGAGCATCTTCTGTATACTTTTAACATTTTTCTTCTCTTTCCTTCTTCCTCCCTACTCATTTCTGCAATACACACTTTTGTTTCACTGTAAAATTAGGATAGACAAATTAAGTTTCTTGTGACATTAAGAAATTACTGTGTATCTACATCATAAGAGCTATAATCTATAATTTGCTTATTTCCAGAATTAAGTGCCAAATTGAAAAAAAGACTCAGTTCTAAATATATCTGTGTATTCTCTGGATATTTGAGAGGGGAAAAAAAAATAAATTCCTGTGTGCAATTTTAGCAACAAAAACAGTTTATTATTTTATGATTTTTAGCTTAAAATGAAACTAATGCTCTGTGTGTATGAAATTTCATTAACTATAGCTCACAGAATTGTCTGCATGTATTCAAAAGAATAGAAAGACCTTTATCAAGGATATCAAAATGTAATTAAAAAGTGACCCCTACAAGCTTTAAATATTAATTTTGAGGACATAAAAGTGTCCTCTTCTAAAATAAAAATCATACAGATTAGCATATAAATTGCTTTAAACGTGCATTTGTAAATCTTATAAATCTTGAATAATTTAGCTTGTAAACAATATAAACTGTAAAACAGTTAAATTCATAAATTTGTGTGATTTAATCTTGAAATTTATATTTGAGAAATAAAATGCAAGTGCCCCCACTCAGAAGACTCGACTCAACGATGCAAGAACACACATAGGTAATCACCGTAAATTCTGGAAGGATGCTGTTAGCTTTTTAAAAGATATCTCAATATGTTCTCCTTCATGTTGTCCAATAAACCTCACTCATAATATAAATTGTAATCAGAAAGACATAATTCGTTTAGTAGAACAGAACAATCCTAGTTAATTAATAGCCACCCAGTGAAGGAATGACTTCTAGGAAGTCAGAGTATCTTTCTTAATCCTAAAATGGCAAAATTTGATCTTATCTTAATAAGATATTAAAGACTCAAGGTGCCTGAGTCAAACCAGGATGGAGGGGAGGACCAGAGAGTGAAAGGGACAGCTGCCAGACTTACAAAGCAGTCGGTATCCTTAGGTCCCGAGCAGCCTCCAGCACATTCTCGGTGACAGCAGTCACTAACGTAGGGTCCGTAGCACCTGCCATCACACTGTTCTGCACAGACAGTCCTTGTCACTGCAGAAGACAGAGATAGGTCCTCATCAAAGTCAGCCACCAAGAGAAACTTCTAAGGGGATTTGGAGTAGCTGAGAAAAGTTGAGCCCTGGAGAAACAATGTACTCAACTGTCATTGACTCAGCTCAGCAAACATTTACTGAAGGAAGTCTGCAATTGATCAAAATTACTGTAAAACCCAAAATTACTGCAAAATTAAAACGCTTCAAAATTAATACACGAATTTGTTTTCTATATTCTTTCTTGTTCCAGCAAATACTTAAAGGCTTTACAAAACTCACACAACTTAGCAAGAAAGAATCAAATTTAGAACAACTGAATGCGACATTTTGGCAGGTTGTGAAGGATGGAGTCAGCAGCGAAGTCAACTTACAGTGTGCACAGTGAGGGCCTGCAGCGGGAGGTGTCCCCAGGAGTGAGTGCAACATTTTTGGCAGTCAATGCAGAAAGGGGAACAGAAACTTTTACATGATTCACATTATATCATTCCTATCAGATACATCGATGCTAGATAGGTGATAAAATGGATATGTGACTGACAAATAAATAGGTAGGTAGGCAGGTCGACAAAGAGAGATAGATAATGGATCTGTAGTAGCACAACTGTTTCTATTCCTGAGATTTAAGTGAAATTTCTTCTAAGATTTCTGAAAAAGAAGGGAGTTGTGTAAGGAAGAGTGCAACACCACAGGAGGAAGGAAAGGATGGAGGAGGGAAAGAAAGAAGGAGGAAAGGAAGAGAGGGAGGGAGAGAGATACATTCATAACAAACACAACAAAAACTTCTATTAGTTTTTTCTTATAACAACCTTCAATCCAAGCTGACAGCAGTATGTCAAGGTATACATTGGACATCAAAATTATAGCATTGAGGGACACATTTCTGCTTCTCACATTTATTCCAAAGATATATTTTAAAAGTATTTAGAGAAATGAATTTTACAGCATATGTGTAGCACATCATTTCTTTGCTTCTGTATTTCCACTTCAGCCTTGTTTCTTCCCACCTCTTTGAGTTCTTCAAAGCTTCCTTCACTGCTTATCATACCAAGACACCACTCTAGTGTTCCTCAGAGCTGGTCTTCACAATTTTCTTTGGTCTAAGGGCTCATATACCTAGATGAAATCATTCATCTCTGCTTTGCATACTACCTATAGGTAGATAACATCAGATCCAGATCTGAATTCTCTATTGAGATGCAATATGTATTTCTAGGTGTCTACAAAAGTTCTCATTTAAATGTACAAAATGGAATGTATCATTTCCCCACCTTCACCATCGAGTATATCTCTCTTATTTGCTCCCTTGCCTCAACTAGTGATAGTACCAACCATCGAGTAGCTCAATTAAAATTTGGGGACATGTTTTCTATTTCTCCTTTCCCCTCACCCTCACTTCTCATACCTAATAAAAATCCCAAATACTAGCAATAGATATTTTTCATTACTGTCTCTCCTCTCTACTCCAACTTCGTTCTGAGACTTAGCTCTAAATTATTACATAGCCTTCTAAAAGATTTCTCAGATCACAATCCTCTATGACACTCTAAAAGTAATGACTGGAAAATATGGGCAACTGCATATAAATCAGTGTTGTTTCACAGTATGAAGCTTACTTCCCATCTCTGCACTAGAGGAGTAAACCCTTAGCAAGGAATAAAAGTCCTCTATCAATTGACCATCATTTCTACCGGCATCTCTCACTACTCTCATTGTGATCTTCACATCCAGACAGAGAAATACCACTTGTGGTCCCCAGTTCCTTTCATGGTACTCAACTGCAATTTTCACTGCCTTTTCACAAAGCATTCCTTCATGACGAAAAGAACCCTATCTGCCTTCTCTGTCTAGCAAATACTCATTCATAAGATCCACTTAAGGTGCCATTTTGCTCTGAAACCTTTTCAGACACATCTCCACCCTGAGTTAATCTGACACACTTGCTTCTGAGCAAGTAAGCAGATGAATTAAATCTACTCATTAACTCTTCATATTCATACATGTGCTTTACATTAATGTTCCTATCTTTTAACCAATTGTTATATTTATTTAGATGTCCTAATTAGTAATTAATACCATATAAAGGAAACACTTTTAAAGACACTTTTGGAAAGAACACATTCAAATATAATTCCTCTCTTCCAGATTCAACGAGGCTCTTTTGATGTATTAAGAGTTGCTCATTGAAATGGCAGACATATGTTAAGTAATCAAATTACTAGATTTGAAATCAGTGTTATCAAGGACAGTCTACTAATTTGCTTTTAGTGGACAGGCTTTGCTCAGCTGGAAAATAGCATGAAGTGAGAGAGCAATCATATCCTATAAATCATATCATGTTTTAATCCTAGACATATATGTCTAAGTGTTCATTTCTCTTTTTAACTCTATGGTGATTTAAGGTAACTATACAAAATGTTTCAATTTCTCTTTATTTATATACTTTGGTCTTTCCTACCAAATGAGGAAATTAATGTATATAGTATTTAAAGAAATAACCATGATTTTATTTTTATAAATTATTTATTAAATGTTCATAAGATAATTTCTCTCATTGAGTACACTATTTAAATATAAAAACAATATGTTAGAAAAAGAATCTAACGTAGTACAACCTTAGGTTCAATAATTATTATACTGTGAACTTTTAAAACATGTATTCAAATTATTCAATCATATGTGTTGTCAACTATAAATTTTTCAAAATAGCAATTTCTTCCATACAGTGGTCACCTATCTCACATTTTCTCAGGACATTTTGATGTTAGAGATGCCATTCCATTTCAGAAACATGCAAAGAAACATCCTTCTAAGTCATTATTTTTTAAAATTTTGATTTATGATATTAAAAGGGAATTCTGGGATTTGTTTCAAAAGCAGTCTACAATTATTTTTTTTCAAAAGGTAAGATACATTTAACACTAAAAAAGCACTATTTGTTATCATAGTTTTCACACACCTAAAGTTCAGTAAGCATGAAACGTATTTAGAAATCTTTGCTTGACAGATAATAAGTAAGCAAAAGAACAAAGCAATAAGCTTAATCTCTAAATAATGATGAGACACTGTTAGGAAACATTTCTTCACATTGTTATGAGTTTTGTTTCCAGAAAGAAAACTTTCCCTTTGTACAGTCTGTTTAATGGCACTTGCTGATTAATAAGCATTACTTAATATGAATTAAACACATCAAACTATAGTCATATTTTATTATGATGAAAACACAAAACAAAAAACAGGTCCTGAAATCAATCAGATAATTCACTTAGCCTCCATGGGAACATTAACTTATAATTGCTTTGGTTATTTTAATTTCCATCCTTGCTTGACTATTATTTCATTAGAATTTTTTTCCCCTATATTTATTATCTTTTCTAAATTGCTTCATTGGGTACATTACAATATTTGGGTTGAATTTTTACTAGCTTGTTCTTTAGTGGTACATCACTAACTCTGATTGCTTAACATAAAAGATAAAACCTGGGAAATTAAAATGCTTATTATATTAGGGTCAGTAAATTTGAAATTGGAAACGGGGATTCGTTCAAAATATCCATGAGAATCAGATGGATATTGGGTCCTTAACATTCAAGGAACCAAGCATTCTGTAGTAGTAAGAGGATGCTGCTGAGAGAATATCTATCATCTCAAAAAAACTAAATTATCTATAAGTAGGTTTATTACATCAGCATTTCACTAATAAAAACAAGGGCTTAATTACTTCTTAACATATAATAGTAACTACCCTTAAAGTTACTCCCTTAGAAGAAATTAATTTTATTTGAAGAACTTTAGCAATTTACTAATCAAATATTTACTGTTACTTCTTATGAGTTACAAAAGGAAAATGAACATTCATAAATGATGCAAAACAGAGCATTGACATCACGGTGACTAAACAAAAGGATCTCTGCCCATTAAAAAACAAATGACGTAAATTTAGGCAAAGTCTTTGCGTTTTCTTCCTACATTTTACACCCGGCCCCTTTTTTCCTCCTTCCCATCCATTCCTCCTTCATCATCTCCTCCATCTTCGCACCCTCAGTGCCTTCTGCTTCCCTTCACTTCCTCTACCCAGTGGCTCTGAACCAGGCTTTCTATTAGATCACTGAACAGGATTCTTGCATCAGTGAAAATTTTGATTCAGTTGATAATCAGTGGGGCCCAAGATTTTCCATTCTAATGAACTCCCAGGTTATGTCACTGCCTACTAGTCCACAGACCTCATTTGGAGTAGCAGGATACAGAGTACTTTAAAAAAAAAATGCCTGGGAATCACCTAATTCCTATTAAATCAAAATTACCTGCCATGTTCTAGGATTTGATACTTTTAATAAGCTCCCCAGGTGATTTCCAATATGCAGTCTAGAGCTGAAAACCATTATTCTATCTAGTGAAAATGGGAAAAACTCTAGGTTATTTCCAGCATTTGATTGATTGACTAACTAATTATTCTTTGTCTGAGATTTAATCACACTGACTGTCCTCTTCCTTTAATTTCCTATTGGTGTTGTTAAGCCCTCTATCACTAATAGGGAGATTAAGCAAACACAACTGATGTGCAAGCAGGTAGGAAAATGTGGGAAGAAAAAGACCTAAAGTGGGAACAGAAATATTGCTTGGCTAATTCTGAAGGCAAAACTTTCAGATAAGTAAGAGACAGTCAGAAAACTGTTCCGTTCTCTTACCCAGCAGCTGTTTATGTGACAAGTATCCTGAGCAGCCCCCAATTACATTGCTAAGCATATTTTAAAGCATGCTTATTTCTATTTCATTCTATTTCAGTTAGTATTCAATGACCTGCACCTCTATGATGCCTAGATTATTTCTGTTTATTGACCAAATTTCGACAAACTGTGTCCGTGAAACACATTGTGTCCATTAAATAGATGGTACTTCAGTGGAATGGTTTTAGTGTTAGGCTGTTTTCAGTTACAAACTTGGAGGTTTGAGCAAGAAGAAAAATGCTTGGGTTAAAGCAAAGGTGATTTGGGTTGGATGTGAAGAATTTACTGACTATTAGAGTGATAAAAACACTGTAATGAGCCACTGAATGGGCTTCTTTTTTTTTTTTTTTTTTTTTTTTTTTGAATGGGCTTCTTGAGTCTTTATTTGTCAGTATTTAAGGGAAATCTCTTCTGAATGCTTTAGACCTCCACTAAATGAAAGACAGCGGGCTTGATGAAATGCTCTCTAGAGGTACCCTCTAGTTCTACAATCTAATATTTACTCCTATGAGTTGTGAAATTGTGACCGCCCCCCGCCCCCGCAAAATGAACGTTTTGGGTTTTGTAACATGCTTCTAGAAAGCTACTATCATCAGAATCGACTTTAAATGAAGCAAATAAAGCTCATAGACCATTCAAGAATATTACTTCCAGAGCATGCTGAAATGTGTAGAAAATCAGGTTTAATGACACTAACACTAAACTATATACCACTATTAATTTTCCCAGGGGAGAATAATTGGACACATCTGTGTCCAGTGCCTGATAGACTGTAAGAATTACATAGAAAGATACCTGGTCCTCTTCCTACTTTCTGATTCAATAAGTCTAGGGAAGGGGCCAGAAAATTCATTTTTTTATTGGGAGCCCCAAGGTTTTCAGCCTTTATAAACCAATATTTTAATACCTCTCCTCTAAGATACTCTCTCCTTCTTATTGTGTGGCTACTGCAGGAAGGGTAAAGCATTTATTTAGATGGGAAGGCAGAGATGGAGATAGGTCTTAAACTGTACTGCTGCTTCCTATCTCACATTAGATCACAGAATAATTGACAATAATTGTTGCCGCACAGAGTCAAGCCTCAGGATACATAAAGACTATATCCTGATCTGGACAGGGAAGGAATTTTGAATTTTAATAATTTAATATTTTATTAATTATTTTAACCAGTAGCATAAGGCCTAATGCATTGAAAAAAAGGTAAGTAGAATTATAAAAACATATCTGGGCTTTCTAAACTACCACAGTTATACCCATTTTCACATCACAGAAGAAAATATAACATCATCTTTTATTTCTAATTAGTCTGGTGATAGCTACTCCAAAGGAACTGACCATTCATACCATAAGGTGAACACCCCTACAAATATTATAATGGTTTATTCTTATATGCAATAACTGCTACAGCTCACCTGAAGAACATGGCAGATACCTGCAAAGCCCTTACTGAAACTGACATTCAGAGTCAGTTAGTAAAAGTACGCCTAAATTTGGCAGCTACTAATCAGGTTTGACCCTTGTCCCAGTTAATTCCCTGGTGACCCATGGGCTATGACATGATAATATTGCTAGTTATGTCATATAGGAAAGGAATCTTGTCTAATCTATTCTTCATCAACAGCTGCTTTATTCATTTATTTAATGAATTTTTATTCAACCTATTTTTAAAAGACATGCTCAGTGGTTCATTAAGGGACCTTAAAGCTGATTTTAAACTACCCTCTTGGCCACCAGGGAAATTCTCCCTTATTAACAGGCTATTAACATCAGCAAAGTTTATGAGTCAGGATTAAAAAAAACAAAAACAAAAATAATATTGCCCTATTACATGAACCATAAAAGTATTCTTGAGGGTGAGTGTGAGTTTTTGCATAATCTTTCCAAGACTATATATATAGATTCCAAGATAATAAGAGAAGTGTATGAATTGGCATAATGAAACCATAAATAGTATTTAAAAATATACTTTTACATTAGAATTGATGGCTACACCTTACATACACAAATAAATGATATACTAGAAATAAAGTGATTAAAAAATGGAATTATCTTATCATGGATGTGTTACAAACCAAAAAATGAGGAAAAGTTGACATTCAACTTTTCCAAATCACCTTGCATTATAGCAGACCAAACGTCTCTATATCCAGACTTGATGAAAATGAACACACACACACGCACACGCACATGTCCACACACACACACACACACACACACACAATCTGTTTTGCTTATCCTAGTTCCCCATCCAGAATATCAATAGACTGAGATAAAGACAATCTCTCCTACCCGGTATATATCTGGATGAGTTTCCTTCTGAAATTGGCCCAAAAAAATGCCAATTTTGTAATGAAAATAATCAGAAAATATTAAAATGGAAAAGAAAATATTAAAACAGAAAAACTGAGCAAAGACTATGAATAGAAAGTTTAAGAAAAAAATAGAAATGCTCAATAATTATGTAAAAAAGACATTTGACTTCAGCTATAATCCAGGAACTATAAATTAAATCAGGGAAATGTTGTTGTGTACATAATTCTTAAATGAAAAAAAAAATCTAGTTTTCATGCAGGTTAAAAATTGAGCAAACTATTGGTATGTATCAAAATTGATACAAGATTTTTGAAGAGTAATTTGCTGCTAACAAATTTGTGTATGTAAATTCACATATGACCAAGCAGTTTTATTTCTAGCAATCTGACACGGAAAAATGTGTACATATGGACAGATATGTATTTAAAATGCTCACTGGTTGTAATTGAGACTAATAGAATGTAATCTAATGTCCACTAAGAAGGAATTTGTTAAGTAAATTACAGGTCACCCAGAACTTGGGAAACTCCTGTAGGACTAAATAAAGAATGAAGTTAATCTCAATCGGCTGAAATGAAAGGAGTTTGAAAATATAATGTACAATGAAATAAAAGTGATAGAAGAGTAAATATAGTGTACTCATTTTTGTAAAACAAAATCCCAGAATTTATATACACTTATGTGAATAAATATACACATGAATGTACACATATATACCAAACATTACCATAAAGTAATCACTTTATGGAAAAATGTAGGTTGGGGGGGAATGGTGCTCATTGATGGGCATACATTTTCACTTTTAATTCTATACATTTGAGTATGACAAAAATTTTTCTAAAGAAAACTATAATATGAAATAATCTATGCATTTGGCAGAGCAAGTTAATTATCCCAGTGTTACAGATGAAGAAATTAACATTTAAAAAATATTTAACTAGGGCTTCCCTGGTGGCGCAGTGGTTGAGAGTCCGCCTGCCAATGCAGGGGACATGGGTTCGTGCCCCAGTCCAGGAAGATCCCACATGCCACGGAGTGGCTGGGCCCGTGAGCCATGGTCGCTGAGCCTGTGCGTCCAGAGCCTGTGCTCTGCAGCGGAGAGAGGCCACAACAGTGAGAGGCCCACGTACCACAAAAAAAAACAAAAAAAAAAATCAACTAGCTTATCCTAGGTCACATGATTCATTATAAAGTAGGGTTTTAAATTAATTTCCAGAATTGTATATATCTTCCTTAATATGTTTACATTAAAGAGCCACAAACCAAAGGGGGTGAGGGTGGGAGGAACATATTTCCAAAAACTGTTTAAAATACAACATGGGAGAAGGAACTAAGATGGTGGAGTAGAAGGACGTGCTCTCACTCCCTCTTGCGAGAACACCAGAATCACATCTAGCTGCTGGACAATCATTAACAGGAAGACACTGGAACTCACGAAAAAAGATAACCCACAACCAAAGACAAAAGAGAAGCCACAGTGAGATGGTAGGAGGGGTGCAATGACAGTAAAATCAAATCCCATAACTGGTGGGTCGGTGACTCACAGACTGAAGAACACTTATACACAGAAGTCCACCCACTGGAGTGAAGGTTCTGAGCCCCAAGTCAGGCTTACCAACCTGGGGGTCTAGCAACGGGAGAAGGAATTCCTAGAGAATCAGATTTTGAAGGCTTGTGGGAATTGATTGCAAGACTTCGACAGGACTGGGGGAAACAGAGACTCCACTCTTGGAGGGCACACACAAAGTAGTGGTGCATTGGGACCCAGGGGAAGGAGCAGTGACCCCAGGGGAGACTGAACCAGACCTACCTGCTAGTGTTGGAGAGTCTCCTGTAGAGGCAGGGGGGTGGGGGGCTGTGGCTCACCGTGGGGACAAGGACACTGGCAGCAGAAGTTTTGGGAAGTACTCCTTGGCATGAGCCCTCCCAGAGTCAGTCATTAGCCCCGCCAAAGAGCCCAGGTAGGCTCCAGTGTTGGGCTGCCTCAGGCCAAACAACCAACAGGGAGGGAACCCAGCCCCATCCATCAACAGTCAAGTGTACTAAAGTTTTACTGAGCTCTGCCCACCAGAGCAACAGTCAGCTCTACCCACCACCAGTCACTCCCATCAAGCCTCTTAGATAGCCTCATCCACCAGAGGGCAGACAGCAGAAGCAAGACTACAATCCTGCAGCCAGTGGAACAAAAACCACATTCAAAGAAAGACACACAAGATGAAAAAGCAGAGGGCTATGTACCAGATGAAGAAACAAGATAAAATCCCAGAAAAACAACTAAATGAAGTGGAAATAGGCAACCTTTCAGAAAAAGAATTCAGAATAATGACAGTGAAGACGATCCAGGACCTTGGAAAAAGAATGGAGGCAAAGATCGAGAAGATGCAAGAAATGTTTAACAAAGACCTAGAAGAATTAAAGAACAAACACCTAGAAGAATTAAAGAACAAACAAACAGAGATGAACAATACAATAACTGAAATGAAAACTACACTAGAATGAATCAATAGCAGAATAACTGAGGCAGAAGAACAGATAAGTGACCTGGAACACAGAATGGTGGAATTCACTGCTGTGGAACAGACTAAAGAAAGAAGAATGAAAAGAAATGAAGACAGTCTAAGAGACTTCTGGGATAACATTAAACACAACAACATTCGCATTATAGGGCCCAGAGGGAGAAGACAGAGAGAAAGGACCCAAGAAAATATTTGAAGAGATTATAGTCGAAAACTTCCCTAACATGGGAAAGGAAATAGCCACCCAAGTCCAAAAGCGCAGTGAGTCCCATACAGGAAAAACCCAAGGAGAAACACGCTGAGACACATAGTAATTAAATTGGCAAAAAATTAAAGGCAAAGAAAAATTATTGAAAGCAGCAAGGGCAAAACAAAAAATAACATATAAGGGAAATCTCATATGGTTAACAGCTGATTTCTCAGCACAAACTCTACAAGCCAGAAGGGAGTGGCATGATATACTTAAAGTGATGAAAGGGAAGAACCTACAACCAAGATTACTCTACCCATCAAGGATCTCATTCAGATTCAGTGGAGAAATCAAAAGCTTTACAGACAAGCAAAAGCTAAGAGAATTCAGCACCACCAAACCAGCTCTACAACAAATGCTAAAGGAACTTCTCTAAGTGGGAAACAGGAGAAGAAAAGGACCTACAAAAACAAACCCAAAACAATTAAGAAAATGGTCATAGGAACATACATATAGATAATTACCTTAAACATGAATGGATTAAATGCTCCAACCAAAAGACACAGGCTTGTGGAATGGATACAAAAACAAGACCCATATGTATGCTGTCTATAAGAGACCCACTTCAGGCCTAGGGACACATACAGACTGAAAGTGAGGGGATGGAAAAAGATATTCCATGGAAATCAAAAGAAAGCTGGAGTAGCAATACTCATATCAGATAAAATAGACTTTAAAATAAAGAATGTTACAAGAGACAAGGAAGGACAGTACATAATGATCAAGGGACCAATGCAAGAAGAAGACATAAAAATTCTAAATATATATGCACCCAACATAGGAGCACCTCAATACATAAGTCAACTGCTAACAGCTATAAAAGAGGAAATCGAAAGTAACACAATAATAGTGGGGGACTTTAACACCTCACTTACACCAATGGGCAGATCATCCAAAATGAAAATAAATACGGAAACAGAAGCTTTAAATGACACAATAGAGCAGATAGACTTAATTGATATTTATAGGACATTCCATCCAAAAACAGCAGATTAGACTTTCTTCTCAAGTGCGCATGGAACATTCTCCAGGATAGATCACATCTTGTGTCACAAATCAAGCCTTGGTATTTAAGAAAATTGAAATCATATCAAGCATATTTTCCAACCACAACGCCATAAGAGTAGAAATCAATTACAGGGAAAAAAACGTAAAAAACAACCAACACATGGAGGTTAAACAATACATTACTAAATAACCAAGAAATCACTGAAGAAATCAAAGAGGAAATCAAAAAATACCTAGAGAAAAACGACAATGAAAACACGACGATCCAAAACCTATGGGACTCAGAAAAAGCAGTTCTAAGAGGGAAGTTTATAGCTATACAAGCCTACCTCAAGAAACAAGAAAAATCTCAAGTAAACCATCTAACCTTATACCTAAAGGAACTACAGAAGAAGAACAAACAAAACCCAGTTAGCAGAAGGAAAGAAATCATAAAGATCAGAGCAGAAATAAAAGAAATAGAAACAAAGAAATCAATAGCAAAGATCAATAAAACGAAAAGCTGGTTATTTGAGAAGATAAACAAAATTGATAAATCATTAGCCAGACTCATCAAGAAAAACAGGGAGAACACTCAAATCAATAAAATTAGAAATGAAAAAGGAGAAGTTACAACAGACACCACAGAACTACAAAGCATCCTAAGAGACTACTACAAGCAACTCTATGCCAATAAAATGGACAACCTGGAAGAAAAGGACAAATTCTTAGAAAGGTATAACCTTCCAGACTGAACCAGGAAGAAACAGAAAATTTGAACAGACCAATCACAAATAATGAAATTGAAACTGTGATTAAAAATCTTCCAACAAACAAAAGTCCAGGACCAGTTGGCTTCACAGGTGAATTCTATCAAACATTTAGAGAAGAGCTAACACCCATCCTTCTCAAACTCTTCCAAAAAATTGCACAGGAAGGAAAACTCCCAAACTCATTCTATGAGGCCACCATCACCTTGATACCAAAACCAAAGATACTCAAAAAAAGAAATATACAGACTAATATCACTGATGAATATAGATGCAAAAATCCTCAACAAAATGCTAGCAAACAGAATCCAACAACACATTAAAAGGATCATACACCATGATCAACTGGGATTTATCCCAGGGATGCAAGGATTCTTCAATATACGCAAATCAATGTGATACACCATATTAACAAATTGAAGAAGAAAAACCATATGATCATCTCAATAGATGCAGAAAAAGCTTTTGACAAAATTCAACACCCATTTATGATAAAAACTCTCCAGAAAGTGGGCATAGAGGGAACTTACCTCAACACAGTAAAGGCCATATACAACAAACCCACAGAAAACATCATTCTCAATGGTGAAAAACTGAAAGCATTTCCTCTAAGATCAGAAATGAGACAAGGATGTCCACTCTCACCCCTATTATTCAACATAGTTTTGGAAGTCCTAGCCATGGCAATCAGAGAAGAAAAGGAAATAAAAGGAATACAAATTGGAAAAGAAGAAGTAAAACTGTCACTGTTTGCAGATGACATGATACTATGCAAAGAGAATCCTAAAAATGCCACCAGGAAACTCCTAGAACTAATCAATTAATTTGCTAAAGTTGCAGGACACAAAAGTAATGCACAGAAATCTCTTGCATTCCTATTCACTAATGATGAAAAATCTGAAAGAGAAATTAAGGAAACACTCCCATTTACCACTGCAACAAAAAGAATAAAATACCTAGGAATAAACCTACCTAGGGAGACAAAAGACCTGTATGCAGAAAACTATGACATTAATGAAAGAAATTAAAGATGGTACCAACAGATGGAGAGATATACCATGTTCTTGGATTGGAAGAATCAATATTGTGAAAATGACTATACTAACCAAAGCAATCTACAGATTCAATGCAATCCCTATCAAATTACCAATGGAAATTTTTACGGAACTAGAACAAATCATCTTAAAATTTGTATGGAGACACAAAAGACCCCAAATAGCCAAAGCAGTCTTGAGGGAAAGAAACGGAGCTGGAGGAATCAGGCTCCCTGAATTCAGACTATACTACAAAGCTACAGTAATCAAGACAATATGGTCCTGGCACAAAAACAGAAATATAGATCGATGGAACAAGATAGAAAGCCCAGAGATAAACCCACACACCTATGGTCAACTAATCTATGACAAAGGAGGCAAGGATATACAATGGAGAAAAGACAGTCTCTTCAATAAGTGGTGCTGGGAAAACTGGACAGCTACATGTAAAAGAATGAAATTAGAACACTCCCTAACACCATACACAAAAATAAACTCAAAATGGATTAGAGACCTATATGTAAGACCAGACACTACAAAACTCTTAGAGGAAAACATAGGAAGAACACTCTTTGACATAAATCATAGCAAGATCTTCTTTTGATCCACCTCCTAGAGTAATGGAAATAAAAATAAATAAATAAACAAATGGGACCTAATGAAACTTAAAAGCTTTTGTACAACAAAGGAAACCATAAACAAGACGAAAATACAACCCGCAGAATGGGAGATAATATTTGCAAATGAATCAACGGACAAAGGATTAATCTCCAAAATATATAAACAGCTCATGTAGCTCAATATTAAAGAAACAACCCAAGCCAAAAAATGGGCAGAAGACCTAAATAGACATTTCTCCAAAGAAGACATACAGATGGCCAGGAAGCACATGAAAAGCTGCTCAACATCACTAATTATTAGAGAAATGCAAATCAAAACTACAATGAGGTATCACCTCACACCAGTTAGAAGGGGCATCATCAGAAAATCTACAAACAACAAATGCTGGAGATGGTGTGGAGAAAAGGGAACCCTCTTGCACTGTTGGTGGGAATGTAAACTGATGCATCCACTATGGAGAACAGTACGGAGGTTCCTTAAAAAACTAAAAATAGAATTACCATATGATCCAGCAATCCCACTACTGGGCATATACCCAGAGAAAACCATAATTGAAAAAGACACACGCACCCCAATGTTCATTGCAGCACTATTTACAATAGCCAGATCATGGAAGCAACGTAAATGCCCATCGACAGACAAATGGATAAAGAAGAAGTGGTACATATATACAATAGAATATTACTCAGCCATACAAAGGAACGAAACTGAGTCATTTGTTGAGACATGGATGGATCTAGAGACTGTCATACGGAGTGAAGTAAGTCAGAAAGAGAAAAACAAATATCATATATTAACGTATGTATGTGGAACCTAGAAAAATGGTACAGATGAACCAGTTTGCAGGGCAGAAGTTGAGACACAGATGTAGAGAACAAATGTATGGACACCAAGGGGGGAAAACCGTGGTGGGGTGTGGATGTTGGTGTGCTGAATTGGGCGATTGGGATTGACATGTATACACTGATGTGTATAAAATTGATAACTAATAAAAACGTGCAGTATAAACAAACAAAAAAAACCAACTAATACTAAACTTTCTTTGGGTTATTTGTATGAAATATGTTAATATAAATGTTTCAGACATTACATGAAATTTCTAAAAATCTTATATGTTCTGGTATAATGTTATAAGTCATAATTCTAGTTATTACTTTAAAATGTATATCTCAGAAATAACTTAATTTTCTTATCAATTGCATTATTATGTACTTTCATCAAATCTTTAACCGTGGTCATTTTTAAGTCTTTTGCCATTTACAGAGAGTTCTGGGTGTACTCTGATGCTTTTGCAAAAATGTTCCTATAAAAGGGTTTCATCTTCAAGGAATTCATGGAAAAGACTTTGACAAGTACAGGTTTCTGGTAACTGACTATACTGCTGAACTGAATGAATAACCATTTTCAGAACTCTAATGGAAAACTGATGAATTCATAAAAGTGCTAACAAAAGATCAAGATAAAAAAAAATTAATTCCATGGGACTGAGTGAACTGATGATGATTATAATTTTTGTGACTTCCTGTTTGAATAATAATAATAAAAAATCCCACAAGGACTCAGAGGCAAAAAATATACAAATCAATTTTCACTGCAAAGTAAAGGAGCTGTTACAGTGGAGGATTCCTGGACTGAATGTCAATATTATGACACAGTATGAGTGTGTTTCGTGTTTGGTAATTGCAATCACTGTTGCTTTTGTTGTGGTCATCCATTTACAATGCTTGGTGTCAGTTCAGTTATCTCTTGTAAAAGTAAAATACAGTGTGTGTGTGTGTGTGTGTGTGAGAGAAAATAAATAAAAAATAAATTTAAAAAAAGGTTTCAGCCATAAGATAAATAAGTACTAGAGATGTAATGTACAACATGATAAAGATAATTAACACTGCTGTACTATACATATGAAAGTTGTTAAGAGAGTAATCCTAAGAGTTCTCATCATAAGGAAAAAATGGTTTTTTTCCTTATTTCTTTAATTTTGTATTGATATGGGATGATGGATGCTCACTAAACTTATCATGATCATCATTTCATGATGTATATAAGTCCAATCACTATGCTGGACACCTAAACTTATACAGTACTGTATGTCATTTATATCTCAATACAACTGGGAAAAAAATTAAATTCTAAAAAAAAAAAATACAACATGGAATAACTAAAATGATCTACACATAACTGTTTTACACTCTTGAAAAATAATTAGTTCTATAGTCATTTTAAGTAACAACACAATTACAAATGATGAGTAATGAAGACTAAGATATTTTTCAAATACTCTTCAAATTTATAGCAAAAGCCATAGAAATAAGATTATTTTATATTTAGCATTTTATAGACCCTTATGTATGATTGAATTTAACCTACTGGTTTTAAAGAGGAGAAAACTGAGGCCCAGATAGGGCCAACATTCAAGTCCATGTCTCAGTAATAACAGAATTTTAAAGTGGAACTACCTAAAATAGTTACACCAAAAACACATGCTTCAAGCATATACAAAAGAATGTTTTCAAAATATTACTTTTATTCTCATAGAATGTATGTTTGAGTTTATTTTTTTTTAAAGGTTAATCACGCCTGCCTAAAAGTTAAATGATGTTCCTTTTCGGTGTTTTTCTAACTTTTTTCTTTCTTCATCACAATTTATAGTACAATTTTACATCATGGCTCATTACACATATCCATGATGAAAAGTTTTAAGGCATTATATTGACCCTAATTATGTGCAAAGCATTTTGATACTGTCTTTTCTATTCTATTGTAATCTGGTTTATTTTATACTAATCTATTCTATTTCAATAAAAATTTAATGTTGGTCAGGGTCCACAGAAATGACTTTACAATCCACTAACGAGTTGCAAACAGTGATTGGAGAGTACTATTCAATTGTATGGACAAAGGTCAAAATAGAAAATTAGGGAACTAATCTTA
The DNA here is from genome assembly GCF_937001465.1 of Orcinus orca. Classification (NCBI taxonomy): domain Eukaryota; kingdom Metazoa; phylum Chordata; class Mammalia; order Artiodactyla; family Delphinidae; genus Orcinus; species Orcinus orca. The sequence goes on from NC_064565.1 coordinate 95,582,546, forward strand.
ATGCTTCTTTTATATATGTGCAGCAAATTGGCCTTCTAATGAATTCAGGAACGTAAAGCCACTGGACATGAATTTTCTTTTCCTGAGGTTTTATGATCCCAGAGGCTACGGAAATCACTGCACAACAGTGCCTGCCACAGTGCTTTCCCTCCAGAGTTGCATCACTGAGACTGGTGATTCCCAGAAGTTTGTGTTTTATATTCCCATCGTCACAATGAAAATTTGGGGTAGTTAAGTCTGATTTTGTCCTACATGGCAGTGTGTTAAACTGTGGGCCAGTATAAAACACATTTGGGATTCTCTTTGAGTAAAATTTTTATAGAAAATGATATATCTATAGATATTTAAAGCTTTTATGTGTTATTAATATATCACTAAAAATTATCATCTCTCTGACATAGACAAAACTTTGGACATCCCCGAAAATTACAAAAAGAGTCATAATAAAAAGAGTATAATTTTTTGTTGTTCCTTCCTTTTTTAAAATTCTGAAATTACATAAGCAATACATGTTTTTAGAGAAATATGTCACTATAAATATGTAAAATTTTAAAAATATTTTCTTACCACATCAATAACCAATGTCAATTTTGGGGTGTCTATATGCTGACCTCCCTGTTATAGCTCCATGGTAGTGTGACAGTTAAAAGAACATAAAATACACATCCATAAGTAATTCACTGGGTGTATATCCAAAAGAACTGAAAGCAGGGTCTAGAAGAGATTAGTATATTCATGTTCACAGAAGCACTATTCACTATAGCCAAGAGGTGGAAGCAACCCAAAGGTCCATCAGCAGATTAATGAATAAACAAAATGCGATAAATACAAAAAAATAATAATAATTCAAGACAGTAACTGCGATTGCTTCTCTCTGTATACTTTTAATCCTCACAAGGAATTATCATTCTTTTTAACTTTGACAATCTAATTATGAAAATAATTAGTTTTTTAAAAAAATTATGTGATTGTTTATAAGTGAAGAAAAACATTTTTTACAAATTTCTTGTGAAAAATTTTAATTCTCTTGAATTTTATTAAAATACTTTATTTTAAAAATACAAAACACTCTAATATAATTAAAATAATCTTTTTCTTCTTTTAAAATTTCTACCTTTTATGTCATGTTTTAAAAAAAAAGACGCAGATGTAGAAAATAGACTTGAGGACACGGGGAGGGGGAAGGGTAAGCTGGGACAAAGTGAGAGAGTAACACTGACATATATACACTACCAAATGTAAAATAGATAGCTAGTGGGAAGCAGCCACATAGCACAGGGAGATCAGCTCTGGGCTTTGTGACCACCTAAAGGGGTGGGATAGGGAGGGTGGGAGGGAGACGCAAGAGGGAGGGGATATGGGGATATATGTATACGTATAGCTGATTCACTCTGTTATACAGCAGAAACTAACACAACATTGTAAAGCAATTATACTCCAATAAAGATGTTTAAAAAATAAAAAATAAAATGACAAGTCAAGCTTTAATGGTGATAAAAGGGGGAAAAAAGTCATCATGTCATAGCTTTTACCTACATTTTTCTAGTACTTTCAGTTATTTCATACTTTTTTAACTTTTCATCTACAATCTATTTCATGCTTTTGTAACTTTTCGTCTACAATCTATTTCATGCTTTTTAAACTTTTAGTCTACAATCCATCTATAATCTATAGTCTTTCTGATGCCTTTTAAACTTTTAATGTACAATTCATCTCATGTTTTGTTTTATGGTGGGGATCTAACTTTATTTTTTCCATACTGTGAACCATTTGTTCTAACACTATTTATTGAATAATCTATACATTTGCCATTAAAAAATGTTAACTTTATAAAAACCAAATTACCATATAGACTTTAGACCCTATCCGAACTTTCTATTACATTCCATTGAGCCAATTCCATTCTGAACTAATACCATACTGCTTTAATACTTATTACTTTTTAACATTTTAATACTTGGGGAATGTCCTTCCACATAGCTATTCCTTTTAAATGTCTGGCTATTTTATTAAATGTATTTTCCAGGAATACTTTAGATTATTTTTGTTCAATTAAAAACAAAATGAAACATTGGGAATTGACTGAAGATGGTTAAATGCATAGCTTAATCTTAGAACAACTGACATTTTCATCATTTGAATCTTCTCATCTTGCAGTGTGGTAATTCTTCATTCATTTAAGTTTTCTGTTATGTCTTGGTAAAATACTGTGGTTTGATTTTTATTTTAAATTATCTGTAATTACCTGTAAGTGTCAGAGTCTGTCTTTCTGTCTCTCACCTCCACCCCTCCCCTAGTCAATGAAATTAAATACACCTTAAATACATGCAACATCCTCACTGTATAGAAAAATAATCTCCCTGGGTAACAGTTATTTGAGTTCAAGAAGTATTCAAATCAGAACAAAACCTGAGTTATTCTTAGAGTCATAATGCTCTATCATCTCCATTAAAACAAACTTCAGGGCTTCCCTGGTGGCACAGTGGTTGAGGGTCCGCCTGCCGATGCAGGGGACACAGGTTCGTGCCCTGGTCCGGGAAGATCCCACATGCCGCGGAGCGGCTGAGCCGATGAGCCATGGCCGCTGGGCCTGCGCGTCTGGAGCCTGTGCTCCGCAAGGGAGAGGCCACAACAGTGAGAGGCCCACGTACCGCAAAAAAAAAAAAAAAAAAAAAAAAAAAAAAAAACTTCATGGGCAAAAGGACTTTGGATAAACCAAAAATAACCATTATCAGTGAGGTAGTAGCATGTGAAAATTATGTTTCCAGTTTATCTTTTATAACTTCATGATGAATTAATATAGTGACTATTTCTCTTGGAAATATCTATGTTAATGTACAAAAGCATCCATGATACCATTATAAACTGTCAAATTTAATGCATAAAATTGCTATTGGCTTGAGAAATGGAGTATGTCTGATATTTAGGAAATTCACATTTATTCTAATATAATGAGTACAAATGTTACTTGACATAAGCACAATTGACGAGTATCCAGTATCCCCTTCTTTTCTTCCTCATCCCCATGCCAGTTACTTAATTCTTCCTCCAGCTGAACCAATTAAGTCAATAAATAGATGATACATCTCAGATTAATGCAAAGCAGAACTCTAAGGAGGATATTTTTCTCCAGGCTTGCGCAACTCCCTAACCATGAGAGTGGTATGCAAGTGCTTGCTTCTCTGAGAATGACATCTCACACTTCTTTTTTCCACTCCTGTAGCAAACAGTGAGTGTTCTGTTCATCAAACGACACTCTCATATCACATGTAGATAATTTTGAACTCGTCTATAGTCAAAGATAGTATTATAATGACAGTCAACTCTTTTGCTGCAAAACATTCAGAATAAATGATCATTACTACCATAATAACAAAATTCTTCTAATCGTAATATTTTCAGATATTTCTGACTTTTCTTCTCAATGTACTCTCAATAATCCTTCAAATGTGTAGTACTCACTCTCTGATCTCACTGCTAGGTTACCTACTTCTACCCAACCCACAGTTTGCACTCCTGTGGTGTAAGTGCCTGACATTAGGCTTTTGATTGTCAAGGCATCCATTTCAAAGACATCCATCTCAAATGAACATATTGCCAGCTGTATGACACAGCTGCTAGTATAACACCTAGAAAAGAAGCCAGACTGCCCCCACTCATGAAGTTCCCCTTTCAGAAAGCTCTAAGTAACCTAGATAACTAATGTTTTAAGTGACCCCGCTTTTTCCATTCCCACACCTGAATTCCTGCTCTTATATTTTAAATTTGCCAATAAAGAGTGAATCTGTGAAACCCTAGGTACCCCACTCTCAACTGTAATACAGGAAGAGCCCCAGGTTCATACTTTGTCTTTCTCTCTACCCGTGACCTCGCCGTGTAGCCATTGAGCCTGCCATACCTCCAAGACCTGTGAGTGGCAACCCTTGCTTTTTCAAAGTTCCCTGATCGTTGTTGCTGAGGTGTGTCTTGAAATCATAATAAGAACAAGGACTCATCCAGCCACAATGTTGACTCTGGTCCAGAAAATGTCTGTGGGTACTCCCCTCAAGTAGTAGGGGGCCAGGTGAGTGCCTCAGGCATTCCTAGTAGACAGCATCACTATCAATAGGCTAAAACTGCCACAAAACAATTCTCCCAAACTATCTGTACATAAATCTGTGTCTATGACTATGCCTGTATCATCTACATCTACGGCTAATAAACACACACATGCATACACACGCAAATATCCTAACCATGAAAAAAGCATGAACAAAAATCATCTTTTTTCAAACTTTTCATTTTGTAGATGAGGGAACTTAGGGAAACTGAAGTCCTTGAAACTGACTTAGTTTAAAGCTAGGACTACATCTCTCTTGATGCCCTCAGTTCAGTATTCTTTTTGACCTTTTCAAACATCCCTCGGCTTTGTCTTGTACCAGAGCATTTCCAGAGAACAGGCACAATTTTATATACTTTCTTTATACCCCTTGAGCCTTTAGCATAGCATTAGATGATATTTCCTGAATCACATTAAACAGTATTTTACAGAGCATTTCAAATAACTGTATCTCCTATAGTTAAAATGAACATCCCTTTCTTTAAATCTGAGAAAGATCATCAAATTACAACAAATATTATCAACTTATATCAAAATGAACAGGATATTAGGAGAGATTTTTCTCTCATTTTCCACAAGGATATTTTTGAGTCACTTTTGGAAATGTTTTAGATGGGCATAATTTTAGAAATGTAGGCAAATAATGAGTCTATCGTAGTGTTTCCCTTAATTTTACAATATCTCCAGAAACTACAAATCCAAAAAAAGGAAAAAAAAAAGGAAATAATTGAAATCAATAAGAAAGCTTATGGACATGCAAAGTTATTAGTAAAATACAAAGGTTTTAATTAAAGATGTTGGCTTTTAACAAAGGCTTGCTGTTATCCTGATTGATCGAGCCTGCTGGCTCAGCGCTTTCTCTTTTCCCCATTAGCTCCCACTTGCTTTTCTCTGCTCTAATTGGATATTTACTACATTGGCACCTTCTTTTTAAACAGGGTTTGTTCCACAAAGATTGTAAATACGATTACACTTTAGCAAACTGTATCTGTAAGCATGTATGTAAGTATAATTAGTATGTTATTTTCATAATTTGTCATTTTGGTTTTGCAATCTATAGGAAACTTTTGGAAATTTCATGGAAAAAAGTATAATTTAGTTTCAAGTTACTACATTTTCTTGCTGAAATTTTGAGGAACAAAAATATATAATTATTTTCTTAGGTTTTAATATTCACTTCAAAGAAGTTCCAGATATATTTTAGAATGAATAAAAGTAGATATAGATATAGATATATAGATATTTCTAAACTTTGCTCTAGAACTGAATAGAATCCATAAGCCAGACCAAGTTTTTTTTCCTTTTATGAAACTGAAATTTTTAATATATTGCAACTAGTGAAAGTAATTTTCTGTGTGCACAAGCATAATAAATTAATGAGAAAAATGCTAAATAATTTCTAATTTTTTCCCAGCATGTTCTATAATGTCTGTATAGAAACAGTAAATAACATAAAGTGTTGTTTGGAACAAGTTTTTACTTTGCCAATATAGGAGTACCCTCCATTCACAATTATCTACAACAGAACAAATACACTGCTTGTATTAATTTCAATGCTACTTTATTTTTAATTAAAAAAAAAGATTTTGAGATAACCTAGCTAGGAAGAATACTTTAGAAGTAAAGGGTAAATTCCCCAGAAGTTTTCTTTTTGTTAAAATAATGCCTTAGCTTCAATCAATTTAATGAACATTTCAGTGGTCAGAAGACATCTGTTTACTCCAGTAATTGAAACATGCATTTCCTCATTAATTTATCTTTTTTGGTGTGACACTTTGATTTAAGAGACAAACAATTTTTTAACCTATTGTCAAGTGCACTTTATTTTTCAATTAGTTTCTAAGCAAGAAATGTTACTTATAAAGCAACTTGAAGACTGAAGAATAGATTGAGTGGTAATCAGCTGAGAAAATTGTAGTTATACAACCAGCAGTTAAAGACAATTATAACTACTTTAATACACAATGTGTAAGGTTGGGGGAATCAAACTGTAATATTTTGATACAAGCTCCCCTCATCCTCTAAAATGCAGTTCCTAACTGAGATGACAAAAGGAACGTGTAAAATGAAACAACTACCCAGGCTGATAATAGGAGGCTGGAGAAAGCTGGCCTGATATTGTGCTTAAAGATAAAAAAGGATATGCAGCATCTATTTTATATGAGGTGTGTGCTTCATATATCTTGCAGGGACAGAGATAACTTCTTTCCTCTAATCATTATTATTTATTTCTTAAAGCTTAGTCTCTCTCACACCTAAACCTACGAGCTCAAACCTTAGGACTCAGTTCTTATGCATAGAGAGAGTTGTCATTCTTACCAGTAAGCCTGCGAAATAATACTACTATAAGCTTCAGACTTCACACAGCAGATAGGTTTGTCTCCCCTGACATGAGTACATTAATCCACTGAATCAATTTACTTAAGCTGTGCTGTGGAGCAACGCGGACACGATTTAACTGAGCTTAAAAGCACTTTCAAGTTTGAGTCACGGCTCCATGTATAATGCAGGCCCACAGTATTCCTTCATAAGTTCTATTATGACCTTTTGCAACTATGTGAGAAATATTTCTGTTAGGTTTATAGGGTCATGATGATCTAACATCAAAAAGGATTTAAAAAGAATGAATTTTAGTTATTTTAGAAAATCAGACTCATGAGTAAAACAGTAAGAAGGGAACAGCTGGCTAGATTCTACCAGCACAATGAACCTGCTTTAATATTTATAAAATTCTTTAGGTTGTCTAAGTTTGTTTTTTTTTTTTCTTTTTTAGGAGTTTGTTTAGAAAAACATTTTAATTTTTGGATCATTTTAGAAAAAAACTTTTTAAAAATAGCTGCTGGCTCCAGAGTTTACAGTCTGAACATTATGAAATGCTATAGAGGAAAATGATACATTATTCAACATGCAATCAAAGCTAACTGTAGCAACCAGTACACAGAAGAAGCTGCAACATGTTACTAAATTTTACTAAAAATTTATAAAGTTTTTATAGTTATGCATGGTGAACTGTTGACCATAGCATTGGGAAGAAAAATTTTCCTTTACCCTTCTAGATTCTTCTGGCTGGCCTACGAATTATATTGACATGAATCAGATTAAAAGGAGAAAATCAAACAAAAGTTGAATAACCTGTATACACTGGAGAAATCCAACAAAACTGAATAACTCGCCAAAATGGCTGAAACTCTCACCTTAACTACCATCTTCACCTAAAGACAAAAGAGGATGTTGGGCAAAGGTGTTTGGGACTTCAAAGGGGAGGAAGCCAACTGACATGGAGAGAGAAAAGCAAAGGTTTGGTACACAAATGTTTGCGGGGCTATGCAAAGACACTGGGACTCAGAGAGGAATATTAACAAACAGCTTTTGCTAAGTTCCCCCTCATCTACCACATCTAGTTCACACTATAGTTACCTGTGGTGATAGTTCCCTCCCTGGAACAGGTCCTCTAACTACACTCTTTTAGGCAGTTAGGGGGAAGGTTCCTTCTGAGTCTTTCAGGCCTTAAAAATAATCAGCTTAAATTAATCCTCATGCCAAAGAGACACATATTAGGGTGTCAAATTTTGTTCCCCTGCAATAGTAAGCTGTCAATTTATTCATGCTCTCTTTCCATTTCATGAAATCTATTAAAAACAAAACACAAAACTTCTTCCTCATTTCTTCTTTTTAAAACTTCTGACCCCTACAGACCTGCTCTCAAGCTTACCATCGTTGTCACCAGCATTTTTCCTTTCCCATATCTCTGTTCAGAGATGTTTTCATTCTGATCATCACTCTTTGCTTCATTTTACCCTAGCAAGTCATTCATTATCATGGACTTGTTCTCCTAGAACCTGAAGCATTTGTCTTTATGGTGACTCCTCAGCGTTTAGTGACACAGAGGGTCATTCCTGGCATACTTGCTTTTTTAGGAGGAAACACCTGTGGGAGGATGTCAGCATTGATATAATGTGGTGAATGAAATGTATTCTTAATGTCAGTTTCCTTAGCTAAGGTGTGGCGCTTCTAAATATTTTACCTTTCTTCCCTAATATATGCAAAATCTCCAAGAGTAATTATCCATAAAAATAAGGAAATACTTGACAAATCATGAAGTTGAATACCTCCAGAGAAGCCCTCAGTGAAGTGAACTTATTTCAGTCATCAGGAAAGACATCATTTGTAAGTAATAAGATCATGTCTTTCAGATCCTAAGATGTACTTTTGTATGGTCAGTCAACAAAAAAAGCAGAATATTTTCAAAAACTTGCCCAGCCTGTTTTCTGATTTTTAAAAAGTTCAATCAGGGTTCAGAGATAAGTGCATCTGAAGTGGGCCTAAGGGTAATATATTTTAACGAACAGAAGGGCTATCAGCAATGTAAAGGAAGCCTGGAAATTTTACATTTCTTTGGAAAAATGTTCAATCATGGATGTTACATCTCCATGGACTCTCTGGAGGTCTAATATCTCTATGGAATCTCTCATGAGGTCTAATTCTCAAAATTTCTGATCATATTTCTAAAATTCAGGTCTTACAATAAGTACATCTTTGAGTACTTCCAAAATACGATGTGCCCCTGGATGTTGGACTTTTTAAATATGGATATGTAATTTACCTTTCAAGTATCTCAAACAAGGAGAGAGAGAACAGGAGCAAATGTCAAGGGCAAGCAGCCTCCACTTCACTCCAGGGTTTTTGCTTTTTTATTCCCCAGCCATCTATGTCAGTAGCCTTCACAGGTGGAACTGGCCTGCAGGAGTTTTGCTTCCACATCCATTCATTGTTTTAAGTTGGATTAAGTTTTCTAGGAGTATCTACTTTATCTTATTATAACATTAGCTATTATTTATTAGGTCCTTAGTATATGCCAAAACATTTTTAAGCATTTCAACCACATTATTGTATTGAATTTGATTACAAAATAGCAGCCCTCTGAGGTAAGTGTAATATCTCCATTTTATAGATATGGTAACTGAGGTTTAGAAAAATTAAATCACTTTCTCATGATAGAAAGTGGAAACAGCTGAGATTTGTATCATCTGGCTGATTATAAATCCAGTGGCCTTGCCCACTAAACTGCTGTGCAATATTGTATACAGGAAACAGTACTATCCTTAGATTCAGGACACTTAAGTTAAAATCCCAGGTATCAGCTGTGTAAATTTAACAGCTCCCACAATCATTTCCTCAGCTTACATTTCCCCAATTGTGAAATGAGGCTAATGAAAACTGTCCTCGTAAACTAACAGGAATATTGTGAAAATAAATTTTAAAATGGAAATGTTTTATAAACCATAAAGATCCATGCAAATGAATACTACTCTAAAATTTGGATTTGCACATAGCAGATACAAGTAAATGTTTACTGAATTTAGACTCTGCGGAATAGGCATGGTGACCATTAAGCCAATTTTATGTTATTATAGTAAGTTTAATTTCTACACTGGAAAATTAGGTGAATTTAATGACTGCATGGCTGATGATTTGATAGCATGAGCTATGGCTTGATGACTTTCTTAGTCAAGACTTCCTCCCACCCCCACTTGGTGGCAAGTAGCAAAAGTAATTTCAATGTACTAGAACATTGTGTTTCTTAAGGTTCCTAACAAAAAAAAATGCATTTGGACCTCAGGAAGACCAGAGAATCAGGGACCAGGGAGCTCAGGAAGAACCAGGGACCTCAGGAAGACAAGAGAACCAGAGAACTTCTTCTCAGGAAGACCAGAGAACCAGAAAGTAAAAACTGTCAAAAACTGTTACTCTCTCTCTCCAATTCTCCTTTGCCTCTGCATGGCTGATTTATCCTTCTGTGTCATGAAGGACTGGTTATTTCTGCTTCTCATTAATACACATTTTCTCCAATATCATAGTGAATGCGCTTCACACAGTAATCTAATCTTACTTTAGAATCCTGCTTAAAATTCTTGTCAAAACATTGTTGCCATAAAACATTGTTTCTATTAAATAAGTTAATTTAAGTCTATACTTTAATCCAACAGTATAACCGATGTCCACAATATCTAATATTTGTATGTTCAAATTTTTAATATTTTCTATGTCTTCTATGCTAAAAAAAGAAATACATTTCAAATAGCCTCCACACTGTTTTCCACTTATTATTTCAGCTGTTATTATAGCAGGAAGAAAAGTCTTTACCATTTATATAGACCATTTTGTATTTCCTTTTTAAAGAAAACATTTATCCTTAAGATTAGTGAAAGTTCAGTGCTGATTTAAGTATCAGATGACTTTAAGAATGTTGAAAACATTAGATATTTGTCTTTATGTTCAGTATACTTTGTTTTTAAATGTCTTAGCAGTGATTATCATCCCTCATACTTATTTTAATTACTAATACAAGAAACAATATACACTAAGGGTGAGATACATTTTGTGATCTAATAGTGAATCTATATTTATAATTCACATAGTTTATATCTCTGTACCTGGAACACAGTGGGTACACAGTACACTCTTCCTTTCTTTTTTCTTTCTCCAGTGAATGAATAGTGATGTAACTATTTGGGAAAAGTACTGAGATATTCAGTTAACCTGAAATTCAGTTAATTATCATTTTGTATACATTTGGTTTTCCTACTTCCTCTGATGTACAGACTCTGAAGTCATGGTTAATAGCAACACATTTGTGTTGCTATCATTAATCCAGAATCCACAAAGAAATATAGGAAACAACTACATATTACATTTAATTTGAAAGCTTTGAGATTAGGCAGTTTACTTAGATAGAATCAATCTACCACAAGGAGGCAAAAGCTCATTTTCATGCTTCTGATAACCAGAAGTGTGAAAAGCATCAATTATTAAAATTACTTGACAATTTCAAGGCTATGTCTTTTCACTGTTGAACACTTACAAGTCTGGCAATGATTTTCTGTGGGTCCCCAGCATCGGCCAGTGCAGGACTTATGGCAACGTCCACCTGTAGAACAGCAGAAAGCACATGTGTATTATAATCTTTCACTCTGACTAGGAGTTAAGACCTCAAAGGAAACATTCTTGCCCCTTTATGAGGATTTTTAATTCACACTAGAGTTGAAACATAGTTCATAAAATGCCCATTTAAGTAGCAAAATCTGAATGTCAAATACATGTGAAGCAGAAATACAATCTCTTGATATTCAAAATCCTTTCATCTCATTTTATAAGAAAAGGAAATACAGAATCTGTAAATGTTCCTACATAGTCAGAAGTAAATATTTACATGAAATAAGTTTCACTTCAACTATTGAATAATTTTATTCTATTGATCTATATCCTACTTGATATAATTTCAAAAGTTCAGGGCTTACTGATACCAACAGATGTTAAGGATTAAATCAATAGTTAAAAAAGAAATTGAAGTCTATGAAAACAAGAATATATTACAAACATGATAAACTGTCAGAAAAAAAAGGTTTTATATATAATTTAGATTATCTTTTTTTTGTCAAAGGTCTATTGTGTCTTTTTAAAATTTTTTATTGAAATATAGTTGATTGACAATGTTAGTTTCAGGTGTACAGCAAAGAGATTCAGTTATACAAATATATGTATATATATACATATGTATGTATGTGTGTGTGTATATATATATACATACATATATATATTCTTTTTTTACATTCTCTTCCATTATAGGTTGTTACAAGATATTGAGTATAGTTCCCTGCACTATACAGTAGGTCCTTGTTAGATATCTATTTTATATACAGTAGTATGTATATTTTAATCCCAAACTCCTAATTTATCCCTCCCCCTCTTTCCCCTTGGGTAACCCGTAAGTTTGCACTGTCTTTTTAAAAATTTCTTTATTGAAGTATACTTGATGTACAATATTAATACGTTTCAGGTGTACATCACAATGATTCACAATTTTTAAAGGTTATATTCCATTTATAGTTATGACATAATATTAGCTATATTCCTGAGGAGGAGGTCATTAAGAGGTTGTGATTGCCAGTTGACCTGTGAGCTGAACCCAGGCAACCAGAGGCTTCTCACCCCCTCCCTTGTCCTTGAAATGTATGTCCCTCCAACTAATCCCATGCTAGCAGCTGTTTCAAGGACATAGCCTTGAGAGAGTAAGGTGTTGCTGAGACCATCTGGACTGAATAAGTGACTGAATTTAGTTAGGACCTCTATACAAACTTTTAAGACTCTGGCAGGCGGATGCTGAGATCTACTCACATTGCTGTTGCCCAAGACAAATCTCATAAATAAGTTCCCTTGCTTATTAAACCTGTCGCCTACTAATCTGGAGTGGGCTGCCTCTTTCTTCCATCTCTCCTTGTCCTTTAGGTACAGGGGCCAATTTGCAAACCAACATCTTTATATAAGTATTTCAAGCATTTAAAACAGCTAATTTTTTAGGAATCAATTTCAATTATTTTATATCCTCTTCTAAAAATTTTATTGATACTACCTTCATTATCAAATATCAGCCTTTATTTCCTATAGTCTCATTTTCCTTTTAACGATGATGCTACTATGGGTATTTGCCTCAGCAAATAGAGTTGTCCCACAGAGAAATTCCCTACAATCTCAACAAAAGAATATTAGCTAGAAGAAATAATGTTTAATGACTTTCTTTGAAGTTTGTAGCTGAATTTCATAGGCTTACTCCAAATTTTTGTGAGTACAAGGATATGGAATGGGCTCATTTTTAGAGAAAAGTGGACATGAAAATCTATCAAAGACTAAAGTTTTCTATAACAAAGTTCTTATTAAACCTTGTCTGTTAATTTTCTAATATAAATTGTGAACGAGTACATGCCTATTCAAGTTGTTTATTTTAAAATAGTTAAGTTCACTGTAAAAATTATGGAATAAGGTTACATCAAAAGTTTCCATCTTTCCTTGACCCAGTTTTTTTTTTTGTTTTTTTTTTTCCGGTACTGTTGTGGCCTCTCCCGTTGTGGAGCACAGGCTCCGGACGCGCAGGCTCAGCGACCATGGCTCACGGGCCCAGCCACTCTGTGGCATGTGGGATCTTCCCGGACCGGGGCACGAACCCATGTCCCCTGCATCGGCAGGCGGACCCCCAACCACTGCGCCACCAGGGAAGCCCCCCTTGACCCAGTTTTTAACTCTTCCTCTTGGAAGTTCTTACAACTTGGGCAGCTTTTTTTTGTTGTTTGTCTTAGTCTCTCCTTCTGAGACTGACTGAATGAACCTAGTATATTAAATGCTTTCACAGTTAAGGGACAGATTCAGCAGACACCCTTTCTCAGGCTAAACCTCAGACCATCCTACTGGTCTACTCTTCTGCAAGTGAACAGTACTATTTCCAAGTTAATATAACACTTAAGCTCAGTCCCAGCCACCTTCTTAAAAGCATCTAGATCCTGGCCTCAATGGGGTTTATTTAAAGCAATTCTGTTTGTGAAGCACTGAGGCTGACATCACAAGTGTATAATATCCTGTCACTCTGCCATCTGTTTATTTAGATCCAAACACATTATAACTACATAATGCAAGCTCATTCTAGCTGACACGAAAAGGACTCCATCTGGCTTGAACAATATAACTTTAATCAGTGATAATGATAATTATTATTAAAAACCTACCGGAGTTCTTTTGTATAAAGCTAATAAATCTAAATTGATTTATACCAGAGGAAATTAGAAAGGACTGTGAGACAAAATGGAAAGCAGTGCAAACTTTTTCTGAGTACAAACTTTTTATGAGAAAGTAGCTAATGTTAATGTGTTTCTTTAGGTGTGTTAAAATCCTTTAAATCGACCCATTAAGTAGTCTGTTAATTGAAGATATCTGAAGCAGAGGACGATCTACCATTTAATCTATGACTTCTCTAATTGGGTTTGGGCCTAATAAAATATTTAGCTTTATTTATGGTTGCCAAACAACTATCTGTAGCTGTTAATAAAAAATGCTGTGTAACATTAGACATTTTAAAACTTCAATGATTCCCTTTAATTGGATTACATTTTTTTTTACCTTCTTATTCTTGCAGTTTCAATTTACCATCTCAAGACCTACTCTCATATCTAACAGAAAAAGAAATATTACTAGAAATTTTGTTTACAATTCTTGCCAAAGTATCATAGTGAGACCCACCTAGTTGGGCACAAGTTAAATAGTGTCCGCACAAACACAGAACGCTTAAATAATTTAACCTTGTCTAAATGCTGTGAAGAGATTTCATTTGTTAGTTTCCATTTTTCATTTATATAAAAGTAGAAATATCAATTACGTCTATAACAGGAAGCCGACAACTGTTTCTTCTCTGGGATTTTACTCAGACTTATATTCCCTCCACCCCTTTTGAAAACCAAAAGGAGGTGATTGCTTGGCCCACACACTTCAGAGTTCTGTCATGACAAGTGTGCTGGAGGACCGTGATTTGAATGTGCCTCAGTTAATGGCTCTCCTTCTGGCCTGCCCTTCATTTCACTGTCTCTAGGGCTTTGAGGTTTTTTTGGAATCTGCTCAGGCACTCAGTTCAGTTTTGGTCTTCAAAACTGTGTGATACACGGCACTTGGGCTAACACTATTTTCACTGAATTGTTGCAATTAACTAAATGTCAAAGTACCTGACCAAGATCTCTGCCTACAACGATGTATTTCTGAATTAATGCATTTTTCACACCTTCACACCTGCAACCTTGGTTTGATTCTTGCAGACAATTGAATAGTGTAGTTTTTTTTGTTTTGTTTTGTTTTGTTTTTTGGCGGTACACGGGACTCTCACTGCTGTGGCCTCTCCCGTTGCGGAGCACAGGCTCCGGATGCGCAGGCTCAGCGGCCATGGCTCACAGGCCCAGCCGCTCCGCGGCACGTGGGATTTTCCCGGACCGGGGCACGAACCCATGTCCCCTGCATCAGCAGGCAGACTCTCAACAAACGCGCCACCAGGGAAGCCCTGAATAGTGTAGTTTTAATGGGCTACAATGTTTAATATTTTTAAAAATCTGGTTTTAGCGTTTTGTTCCCAACATTTCTGCTGCACAAAAGCGTTTCCTTAGTAATTATTAATCTCGAATTGGAAAAAAAAATTCTACAAACTTTCTTTCTTACTTTCCTTCCATCCATCTATCCATAAGTATTTCTTGAGTACCATCTGTATCTGTGTATCAGGAACTATGTTACATATCGGAGTTAAGCTGAAACAGACATGGTTACTATTCTAAGAGAATTCAGAATTAATTCAGCATTATTCTGAAGGGAAAAGGTTTTGACTACTCTATATATAATGTTCACCCTCCATGTGTTTAATGAAAGAAGGTGATAAATCTGAATTTTCAACAGTCCCCTAGCTCAGGAAGGAAGAGTTGGACAAAGCCACGTTGAGCTGGACTGTTTCCAATTTAATGCCTGGTAGCTCCAAAGTCTACTGTATTCCTTATATGTGATTTATCTATGTGACATCTAAAATGAGATCTACCCAGAGCATTTCAGTGGAGAGGATAAACATGGCCTCTGAAGGGTCCCTTGTGCGTCTCCTAACAGGAAGGGAAATATTTTAACGATGGCTCAATAGATATCTTACTGGGAACTTTCTTCCGGTCCTCGGTTCTCGGGTATGCAGTACCTCAGGAGGCCTGATTTCACAGGGAAAAGAGACTGTATATGTAAATAATTTTTAGTATCACTTAGCTTTATAACCTACTTCTCTAGTAGAGTGTTTTTTAAAATGAGGACAGGAAAAAGAGGAATTAGTCAGATACTAGCCTATGTAAATGGGAGAAACATTTTGGGGCATTGAGACTGCCAATGCTGTCCAAATCTGCTTATTTCCATGTTTCAATCTACTACATCATTTTTTTTCATTATTTATTGTGATAATTCTTTTAAAACTATTTGAGAAAATACACCACTTAAAAATAAGAATCTGACATTTCCATTCAGCTTAGTGATAGCATAGTTATTTAAATTAATATTTCTACCTCCTGTCAATCTGACCCAATTGAAGATCTTAACTATAGAATAAAACAAAAATTTAAACAAATATTTGTCACCTTAACAGCTAATTTTAAAAAATAAGCGCTGATTATTGCACATAAGCATTATTTCAATTCACAGGCAATCGCCTCTGACAATGCATTATTCATCATAGAAGTTAGCAAACATAGCTAAGTTCATCTTTTATGCTTGTCCAGCAGATGTTACTAAAAATGTAGCTCTTGTATTTTTTTTTAAGGAGCTAGAGTCCCTGAGCCACTTTGATAATTTTAAGAGTCATAAAATCATGCTGGAAGTTTTGCTTTTATTTGGAACTGCCTGACAGCAGAGATGGGATTTAATATGTACCTCTGTACTGCTTTCTGCAAGTAATATGCCAGGACAGTTGAAGAGTTACAAAATATAAAGTCACCGACAACCATAAATGATTATATCCTCAAACTGCCTCTAGTTAAAGGTGATGAAGTTACATCCCTGGATTCTTCTTTCAACTCTTTTAAAAGCTGGCATTCTTGACCTCTTAACACTACATTTACTGGGGAAGAGTGAGAGAACAGTATCTTTTTTATGACCATGAATTTTAAAAAAGGGAAGTGGAACATTTTTGAAAGTCTACATTAAACCAGCTCCTGTTCTTGGCCAGACAATAAAAAGATGAATAAGTCAGTGTCCTGCCCTCGAGGAGCTTTCAAGGACCAGGAAATAGGCAGAAATATAGGCAAATAATTATAATAATAAAAACATAGGTATGCATAAAGTAGAGAAAAAAAAACGCTCTCCAGAGGGGATGGGCATTTCAAATGGGCTTGGATATCTTGTTTGCCCCGTAGAGAAGGGGAGGGAAGAAAAGTTCCAGGCTGAAAGATTAACCTAAGCAACAACACAGAGGCACGGATGAGCACAACTCTTTGGGACCATAATGAATACTTTATGGTCCCTTGAGCAGTTTGCACAGAAACGGCTGTTGAAGTATGAGCTTACAAAGTGTCTTGAAAGTCTTGGTTGGTGTTTACTCTGTACAGGTATTATGGTGTAGGTCAAGGTTTTTGAGCTTTGAATTGATGTGGTTTGACCTGCAAGGTAGAAGAGGGTGTCAGGGTATGCTTCCTAAAAGTTAGTGTTGACACTTTGAGTACCTTGTGCAAAATGCTGATTTTATAGTCTGCAATGAGGTATAGGAATCCATATTTATAAAAAGCAATCCCAGGGATTCTAATGATAATGTTTCCAAGACAACAAAGCATATATAAAAAAAAATAATGGTTTGGCATATAATTCCAAACTCTATTAACATTATGGCCATATTTTGTGACAATTAGATCTGATCAGATGATTGTTGACCAAACGTACAGAATTAAACAGTGTACAAATCTAGCAGTCTCTCATTTCTCAGTATTTACTCTGACTTGTAAATATATTTCCATCAATTTGCATTTTCTTTTCCCCCAGGAGTCCTAGAAAATACATAGTTTTTATTTTCAATTTTAAATTATTATGAATCACCCATATGATAGTAAAGTCACAACATGATTCCAGCAAATGATATACTAGTAGGGTTAATAATATTAATGTAAGGTGGAATTGTTTTTTTTTTATCAGATGTTAAACTTCCCTTATTCTTACCTGACAGTTCTCATTGTTATGTGTTTATTCATCCTCACACTTTTGTCCTGTAAATTGAGCTTACATTTTCTTCTAGTCTTAATTAATCTTCCTATATTATCTATGATTTGAAAGTGAATTATTGAATGGAAACTTTACTGTTATACATTTTGCTGTTCAGAAAAAAGATGGGCAGGTATTTTCACTAACTAGAAAGACGAATTTAAAAATTAAAAATATATATATATGTGGAATTTTTCATCTAGCAGTAAATTAAATCAGGAATTAGTTGTTTAAAATGTTTTACTAATCACTGTATTGAAAAAGAAATAAGTAATATCAACCTCATTGTTATTCATTTCAAGAAATCTAAAGCCAAAGGATTGAGAGGAGCATATATGATCATGTGATCAAGATTAATTTTGATCAAATATATCAAGTTTAGTCTGCAGCACTTCTATCCACCCTTTCCTCAAAGGCTCAGCAACCTAGGACTAATCTGTGACTGCCAGAGCACACAGTAGCTCCAAGCCCAGTACCACTTCAGATAGGATTATAGAGAAATAGCTGATAGACTAACAGTTAATGTGGCACACAGAATTGTGCAAAAGTTTGAAAGTACTGAGCCTACTGAGTAAATTTTCATTTCTTCTGAGGCCTTCTGTAAACACAAATCAATCTAGAGTAGATATGATAATAGCAGAAACCCCAGGTACAAAACCTATAAGAGTGCCATTTTTCGGACTTCCCTGGTGGTGCAGTGGTTAAAAATCCACCTGCCAATGTAGGGACACGGGTTCGATCCCTGGTCCAGGAAGATTCCACATGCCGCAGAGCAACTAAGCCCATGTGCCGTAACTACTGAGCCTGTGCTCTAGAGCCCACAAGCCACAGCTACTGAGCTCGCGTGCCACAACTACTGAAGTCCGCGTGCCTAGAGCCATGCTCCGCAGCAAGAGAAGCCACTGCAATGAGAAGCCCATGCACTGCAATGAAGAGTAGCCCCCGCTCGCCGCAACTAGAGAAAGCCCACACACAGCACTGAATACTCAACGCAGCAAAAAATAAAATAAAATAAAATAATAAATTAATTAAATAAAAGAGTGCCATTTTCAAAACCTCTTAAATCATATATAAGGGTAAACAGGTACTCTATTAACATGCTGAGTTTCGATGTTTCTACCTATAGATTCAAGGAGAACGGCGAGATCTATACAAATTTCGGTGTCAAAAAGAAATTTGATGATAACCAATTTAAAACTTAAAATTGTTACTTATCGCTTACATCTACAGCCTCATGTGATCATAAGAGTGACTGATAGAAATGACATTAACATACTAAAGGAATTGTATTTCTCATTGAATATAAAGATCTGATATAATGCTGTCTATATCACTATTCCATACCTTCTATACTTCTCCCAGCATACCTTCAAACTCCTGAAAGCTAACAGAGACAAACTTCAAAGAGAATAGCAAAGGGGCCAAATACTTTTGTAAAAGTCATACTATCAGCAAAACAATTTGACTCAAATTATAAGAAAAAAGTTAAATTTTTTTCCTGAAAAACTGGAAGATTTCATATTTGATACTGTCAAACATTTCTTTCAAATCAAGCAATTAGAAAGCATTAATTATCACTGTTCATAGCTGTGAGCACAGAGTAGAATATAGGAATTCCACCCACTGAGGAACATAATTATCTCCGATCAATGTCAAATGTATTTCTAAAACATATAAATAAGAGGTATGAACAGACTGGGGAACCTTACCAGCAGACTTAATATATTAAGACCTGTCTGCTGTCTGCAACCAACTACAGTGATAAGAATAGGTAGATTTATGAGCACTTATGATGAACCAGCCAGGGCCACCAAAAACTGCCAAGAGCATACTTCAGAGTGTAGTCTATCTAGATGATACTCCCTTGAAGGTCTGCAGTGTACAGCCTGTTCAGCCTTATGTGGTGGTAGCCCTTTCAGGAACATTCTAAGAATTTTATGTATATTAACTCAAATACCCTAATAGGCTGATACTCTCCAAAATTTATATGTCCAGCCCAGACCACGTGCAAACAGGTTTATACTTCGAACTGTCTATGAAATATCAATATCTGTATGATTAGCAGGCCTTTAAATATTTACATGTCCAAAAATTAATCCCTGATCTTCCCACCCCACCAAAAAAATTATCACTGTAAAGCCTTCTCCGTCTCAGTCAATGGCAGCACAATCCTTCCAGAGGCTCATGTTAGACAGTTTGAAGTCATTCTCAGCAACCCTTTTTCTCTCACATCCCAGATCCAAATTCATTAGCATATCCAGTTGACCCTAACTTCAAAATATATCTGGTGTCCAGTAATTTCCCACCACCTCCACCACTAAGCCACTGTCATCTCTTGCTTGGATTAATGAAATAACCTCCTAACTTGTGTCCCAGTTTCCACTCTGGATCCTTTACAGTCTCTTCTCAATATATTAGCCAGTGTGATGTTCTTAGACTAGCTCAAATCCCAATAACTTCCTGTCTCTCTCAGACTAATAGTCAAAGTCCATTACAATGGTCTTCAAGACACTAGAATACTTGGTTCTCTCCTTCTTGCCTCCATAACCTTATCTCCTGGCTCACTCCTCTCACTCTCACTCCTGCTGTTTCTAGGACATAAACTAGGTGCATGACCCACATAGGGTCCCTTCTGTTTTACTTCCCTGGACCTCTCTTTCTCTGATAGCTTGCAGTCAGATGGTTCACCTGCTTTCTTGCTTTTCTTAGATGCCACTTCTCAGTGAGGTCTTCTCTTACCCACACTATTTGCATTAAATATTTCAGATGGATTTGCTAGATTTTATTTCTAACACATGTTCAAATTAAAGTGCTATAAAATGAAAAGTGTAAAAGAAGAAAATAAATATCATGCATAAACTTTGCACTTTGATGTTTTTCATTTTTTTGAAGTATATATAATTGTTTTGAAGTTAATATAATAATATATATAGTTTTGTAACGTTCTATTTTCACTCTATATTTTATCCTGTACAGTTTCAAGTGATGTTAAATAAATGTCATTATTTTTTGGGTGGATTTACCTCCCATCATACAGACAAACTAAAATTCAATTAACTTTTTTGCTTTATGGAATACTTAGGAGATGCAGGAGATCAATATATATTTTTTAAATGAAAATACACATTAAGAAAATATCACTAATTTCATGTCATATTTTAAAGATTTAAAGGTCATGGAGGGACAATTTGGATATCAGAAGGAACTTGACTATGTCTTTCTTTATATACTTCTGGAAAACATTGATGGAACCTGGAACAGACGTTTGGATCTGTAGATGACTGGCACAAGTATCAGAACATTTGATAAAAGGATTGATGGGGCTTCCCTGGTGGAGCAGTGGTTGGGAGTCTGCCTGCCTGCTGCGGAGCGGCTGGGCCCGTGAGCCATGGCCGCTGAGCCTGCGCGTCCGGAGCCTGTGCTCCACAACGGGAGAGGCCACAACGGTGAGAGGCCCGCGTACCGCAAAAAAAAAAAAAAAGACTGATGTCCTGGAAGGCTTAGATTGATCTACTGGTTCTAGTGGTGTGTCAAAGGCCTCTGTACATATCTATCATATTTGACCTTTTAATCACTGAGTTGGATAAAACAATGAAATATGCTTACCATTTTTGAAAATGACACAAATCTGGACGAAGCAGTGCTTGCTCATACACAGGATAACGGTTCAGATTTTAAAAGCACTTGGTAGGCAAAATGAGTCAAAAGTAACAGCAAGAAATTTAAAAGAATCAGTGTAAAATTCCTGCATTTATGGTTTTAAATCAGTATTTCATGTGAATATCAACAGACAGATACACACATAACACAGAGTCTATCTGGCTTGGGACAGGTAAGAATTTCAATTCTCACTCTGTTACTGTGTCACTCCTTAGTCAGGTTAGTTAACTTCTCTATTTTTTTTTTAAGTGTTCATCTTATACATGGAGGCTTACACTATGTTGCATAATCCAATCTAGACATCATCATCAGCAACATCATCAAACTTACCACATCATCTACCATTTATTGAGCACTTTCTATGTTCTAACTAGTAGACTAAGGGCTTTCCACATAGTATCTCATTTAATTTACACAATAACATTATAAATACTATTATTTGTTCCATTTTATAGGTAAGAAAAGAGAAAGCAGCCTTTAAATGGAAAAAGAGACTACTCCCTTTACAGCATGTCAGAACTTTTTATACTTAGCATATTTGCTTGTCAAAAGTTTTTGTTCCTGCCCATTTTTAAATTTCTAACTGACATTTACTTTGCTTCTATTATTTTTTTAATTAAGGTTCAACTAGAAATGGGGCTAAAATAAGTGTCAATTTAATATAAACACATTTTAGCAATTGGCAGTTATAATTGTAATAGGAAATTATACCCCTGGTTGAGAGAAGATAAAATATTTAAAAATACTATTATTTAAAAATGCTCTTTCATACACAACCAATTTACAATTTTGTCATTTACTGCTCTAAGAGTTCATATATATGCTGGTAAATGCAGAAAACATAAGCTTTGATATCACTTTTATCTGCATTCAGTTTTAGTTATTTACAGTTAGTGGGACCTTAGGCAACAAACTGTACCTAAGAGCTGACTTTCCTCATTTATAAAATACGGATGATAATACTTACTATATATGTTAGGAGTGATTAAGTGGAATGGCATATGCAAAGTGCCTGGCACATCATAAGCTTCAATCAATGTTAGTTCCGTTTTCCCTCCCTCACAACGCTGTATATAAAAACATAAAGAAAAACAAAGTGAGACAAAGAGATGGAGACAGTCAGCAGAGGTGACACAGTAGACAAATGAAGTAACCTGGAGACAGAAGCATTTATGCAGAGTTGAAATGATCACTAAGGTACCACAGTCAAGCTATAGGAAAGAGGGAGGATGTGAAATCTTAGGAACTTTGACAGGCTCGGCAGACAGGGACAGTGGGTTTCGGAGGTCTCTGCATGCTTCAGCAAAGTTTGAGAAGTCATAGTCTCAGCAGGAATGTTACTAATAATCCAAATGCAGTGAAATTTCACTCTGCTACTGAATATTTCACTCTTGAATGTTTCGTTTAGTTGCATAAAGGAAGGGAAAGAGAACAGAGACTATTTCAAGGTATGTGACAGAAAGAGAAACCCATGGTGGCAAAATACTTTGGATTACTGTATCCCTTAACCCTCATCTGTGAGTTCTCTAGTCAGAGGTTCTAATGGATCCCTGAGGAACCATAAACATGCACATGTTCAGTTTGTGAGTGGTCTCACATTTGAGAAGCATGGTTCAACAGCCAAAATTCACATAAAAGAACTTTACTCCTCTCAAAGGGTATTTTAAATGGGATCCAAAGCATTGCCCATGGCCACAATTCTAAATATTTTCTCAACTCTCACTCTCTGAAGTGTCTCATTCACCACAACCCCATCTTTCAAGTTCTCTCTCTCTCTCTCTCCATGCCTTTTCCCGTCACAAAGCTTTCATCTTTCTACTCTCCCCCATTGTATCATTATTATGGCATTGATTGACTTAGCCATTCTCCCTAAATAGTTTTTATCCCATCCAGCTCTCTGGTTAAATGATTTTCTGCCCATTTTTTAATGCACTTATATCCTAAGTGTGCAATGCAACATTCTAGGAGGACTTTGTGTGTGTGTGTGTGTGTCTGGAGGTGTGAGGGACAGTTTGGTCCAGTGTGCTGGAAATATCAGGCTGGCAGACACGGAATGTTTGAGCAGGTGGGAAAGCAAGACCTCAAATATTCCCACATTTGTCATTTATATCCTGTCAGAGTAGTCATTACTTGAGAAGCGATGTACTGGTTCTACATCACCATGAACATTACAAAATTCCCAATATCTGTGTGTGGCATGGTCTTCAAGA
Organism: Orcinus orca; assembly: GCF_937001465.1. Lineage (NCBI taxonomy): Eukaryota > Metazoa > Chordata > Mammalia > Artiodactyla > Delphinidae > Orcinus > Orcinus orca. The sequence continues at coordinate 95,606,090 of NC_064565.1, forward strand.
GCAGCCTGTTTTCATCTGGCTTCTACTTGACAGCTCCAAGAATAGACCTGTCTCCTCTATGAATTAACAAGAAATAGGCATTATCAAGGGAAAACTGAAATGGATGAAATTATTACAAGCTCCTTAAGGGAAGAAACCATTTCGTGTCCACAGTTCCTAACAGTACTCAAAACAGAGTAGGCTTCCCATATCAAATAACCCAACATTTTCTTTACTACGAGACCAATATCTTCACACTATAGTGATAACCCAGCTTCTTCCACCCTGAGTAAAATCTGAAAGGTCTTATAATGTCTGTGGTTTGAGACTTTATAATTATGGCTGGGGCCATTAATCTTGTGGCCTCCTTTTTTTTAATTATATCTGAGATTGAGACTGAGTTTTTGTTACAGATTGCTAGCCTGCAGCAGTCAGTTGGGGAAATGAGACATCACTGAGACAGATAACAAAGAAAACTAGGTAACAAATTGGAAAAGATTAGGTAGATTCATGGCACTATATTAAACAAACTCTTTGAGGTATAACAGCCAGAAGTCTCATCTTATGTTCCTACCATTCTTTCATCTGCCAAAAGGACTTAGCTGTTTTTATACACATATATTTTTTCCTCCCCCAAGTCCTCACACTTAAAATCAAAACAACCGCATTAACAAAGAGGCACATTTCTAAAATGCCACTGTAAGCCTACGGAATGAAAATGTGATTTTAAAATTGATGAAGGTTATAAGAAAGTGACCCAAAAGGCATTACAGTAAGTAATAAGCCTAAAATGTCTTGGCATAAAATGTTTTCATTAAGTTGCCTTTGAAGTTCACACACAAAAACTACAACTCAAGATTAATGGATTTATAATATACTTTTAAAATAGTATTCCATCAACAAGATATTTCAGTGGACTCTCTTGTTGATGTACTACTAGATAGATCTGGAAACTGATCCATTATTTATAGAAAAAAATATAAATGATTTGTAAACTACTGCATATATATATCTATTGTTTTCCTTTGCAAAGTCCTCATCAGCTGGCATATTAAAGAGTTAGTCATAGTTTAGATATAATGCAACTTTATCATGTAGCAGGCATCATTCTAAGCTACTTATCTCTCATGACAACCTTAGAAGAAAAATATTACTACAGATGAGGAAGCTGAGTCCTGAGAAGCTTAATAACGTGCCCAAGATCATACAGTAAGTGACAGACCTGGGATTAGAGCCCAGAAATACAGGTTCCAGATTACACACCCTTAACCAATATAAGTTTCTTATTTCTGTTAACAGATACAAGAATAGAACAGTCATGTTGGACAAAGGAGGACAGAGCACACAAAATAGATTAAAACACACATAGGAAGACAAACTTTAACTTTGTCCCAATAAGGCCTGGTTTTGATAGGATTAGAGCAAATACTGAGTAAGTTCAATGGATTTTAGGAGGTCAAGAAACCAGTAGGCAAGGATGTTGAATGAGATCATTAACACATACTTATTGAATTATGGTTTTCTCAGGGAATATGCCCAGTAGTGGGATTGCTGGGTCATAGAGTAGTTCTATTTTTAGTTTTTTAAGGAAACTCCATATTGTTTTGTGTAGTGGTTGTATCAGTTTACATTCCCACCAACAGTGCAGGAGGGCTCCGTTTTCATCACACCCTTTCCAGCATTTATTGTTTCCAGATTTTTTGACAATGGCCATTCTGACTGGTGTGAGGTGATATCTCTTATAGTTTTGATTTGCATTTCTCTAATAATGAGTGATGTTGAGCATCTTTTCATGTGCCTCTTGCCCATCTGTATGTCTTCCTTGGTGAAATGTCTATTTAAGTCTTCCACCCATTTTTTAATTGGATTGTTTGTTTTTTTGATATTGAGCTCCATTAGCTGTTTGTATATTTTGGAGATTAAACTTTTGTCTGTTGTTTCATTTGCAAATATTTTCTCCCATTCTGAGGGTTGTCCTTTTGTCTTTTCCTAAGATGGGGCGAAGTGAGAGTAGCACTGACATATACACATGACGGAATGTAAAATAGATAGCTACTGGGAAGCAGCAGCATAGCACAGGGAGATCAGCTTGGTGCTTTGCGATGACCTAGAGGGGTGGGACAGGGAGGATGGGAAGGAGGCTCAAGAGGGAGGGGATATGGGGACATGTGTATGCATATGGCTGATTCACTTTGGTGTACAACAGAGACTAACACAGTATTATGAAGCAATTATACTCCAATAAAGATCTATTAAAGGTGCAAAAAATGCATATTGATTCAAAGTCACCTAGGGAATGGCTTGCATGGAGTTAAACGATGATTTGGGGTCACTTGCTAAAATCTTTGAGGTACCTGAGGAACAAGCAGTATTTAGCAGATGACTTCAATGAGCAGGGTGGAGGGGGTACTACAAGTGGATGTGAAGAGCATTAAAAATGGTGTCCTTCCCCAACCCACTTTGCATCCCCACAGAGTCAGAGGCATATTTACTTATAAATGGTGATGAGGAGCTAAGAGAAGGCTTTTCACAGTCCCCAGCATTAGGATAGGATACAGAATAAGCAGCGCTTCATAGGAGGAGCAAATCTCAGTTATAAACACTAAAAATGTTAACAACAACTAACATTTATTGAGCACTTATTATGTGGCAGGTATTGTTTTAAAAATTTTCATTTATTATCTCAGTTAATTATCACGTGAGAAAAATGCAGGATAAAGGAGCTAAGCAATGACAGTTAAGAAATTACAGTTAGAAGAAACTCTTGGAGTCAAGATTCAAACTCATGTAGAAACCCAGAGCTTGAGCTCAGTCACTAGGCTACCATCTGAGGCAAAGAAGCAGAAGAATAATTGTGCAAAGAGAATGAAGATGCAGGGGGCTTTGCTCTGGAGTAGGGTTAGGTAAAAGCTTTTAAAAGGTAGGAAAAGAAGGGAGAGAAAGAACAATAATATCTAATTTTTCTCTACGATTATCCATTCAAATATTTTTTGCGGCGGGCCTCTCACTGTTGTGGCCTCTCGCATTGCGGAGCACAGGCTCCGAACGCACAGGCTCAGCGGCCATGGCTCACGGGCCCAGCCGCTCCGCGGCATGTGGGATCTTCCCAGACCGGGGCACAAACCCGTGTCCCCTGCATCGGCAGGCGGACTCTCAACCATTGCACCACCAGGGAAGCCCCATTCAAATATTTTTAAAGTAACATATATTCTTACTCTAAATTAAGTTACTATCGATGAAACCATGTTTCGTGTTTGTTTGTTTTTTCTCCCTCAGATAAAATGTCTGGGTCCACTGTGTGGATTAGTAGAAATAATTTATTATTTCATAAGAACGTTACAAAACTGCATGATATTAATTTATCTTTCTCTACGGATTCAAACAGGAAGATCCCTGTCAGTTATACAAGCATAAGGAACTTCACATGTGTATTTATTCCACTAAAAATACACTGCAAATTTTTTCAATAAAATATTTGATATTTAAAATTATGCAACTAAATAAAATTTAGAAATGAAGAAGTGTTGGTTATCCAACATTTTATTGCTTTTAAAAATCTTTTAGGGGGCTTCCGGGAAGATGGCGGAAGAGTAAGACTCGGAGATCACCTTCCTCCCCACAGATACACCAGAAATACAACTACACGTGGAACAACTCCTACAGAACACCTACTGAACGCTGGCAGAAGACCTCAGACCTCCCAAAAGGCAAGAACCCCCCCCCCCGACGAACCTGGGTAGGGCAAAAGAAAAAAGAATAAACAGAGACAAAAGGATAGGGACGGGACCTGCACCAGTGGGAGGGATCCGTGAAGGAGGAAAGGTTTCCAAACACTAGGAAGCCCCTTCGCAGGCGGAGACTGCGGGTGGTGGAGGGGGAAAGCTTCGGTGCCGCGGCGGAGAGAACAGCAACAGGGGTGCGGAGGGCAAATAGGAGAGATTCCCGCAGAGAGGATCAGGGCCGACCGGCACTCACCAGCCCGAGAGGCTTGTCTGCTCACCCGCCGGGGCGGGCAGGGCTGGGAGTTAAGGCTCAGGCTTCGGTCGGAGCGCCGGGAGAGGCCTGGGGTTGGCGGCGTGAACACAGCCTGCAGGGGATTAGTGCGCCATGGCTAGCCGGGAGGGAGTCCGGGGAAAAGTCTGGACCTGCTGAAGAGGCAAGAGACTTTTTCTTACCTCTTTGTTTCCTGGTGTGCGAAGAGAGGGGATTAAGAGCGCTGCTTAAAGGAGCTCCAGAGACGGGTGCGAGCCGCGGCTGAAAGCGCCGACCCCAGAGACGGGCATGAGACGCTAAGGCTGCTGCTGCCGCCACCAAGAAGCCTGTGTGTGAGCACAGGTTACTATCCACAGCCCCCTTCCGGTGAGCCTGTGCAGCCCGCCACTGCCAGGGTCCCGGGATCCAGGGGCAACTCCCCTAGGAGAACGCACGGCGTGCCTCAGGCTGCTGCAATGTCACGCTGGCCTCTGCCGCCGCAGGCCCGCCCCCGCACTCCGTGCCCCTCCCTCCCCCCGGGCCTGGGTGAGCCAGAGCCCACGAATCAGCGGCACCTTTAACCCCGTCCTGTCTGAGCAAAGAACAGACACCGTCCGGAGACCTACACGCAGAGGCAGGGCCAAATCCAAAGCTGAGCCCCTGGGAGCTGTGAGAACAAAGAAGAGAAAGGGAAATCTCTCCCAGCAGCCTCAGAAGCAGCGGATTAAAGCTCCACAATCAACTTGATGTACCCTGCATCTGTGGAATACCTGAATAGACAACCAATCATCCCAAATTAAGGAGGTGGACTTTGAGAGCAAGATTTATGATTTTTTCCCCTTCTCCTCTTTTTGTGAGTGTGTAAGAGTATGCTTCTGTGAGAGATTATGTCTGTATAGCTTTGCTTCCACCATTTCTCCTAGGGTTCTTTCCGTCCATTTTACTTATTTTTTCTTTCTTATTATTTTTTTTATTTTAATAACTATTATATTTTATCTAACTTTATTTTATTTTACTTTATCTTTTTTCTTTTTATCCTTTCTTCCCTCCTTCCTTCCTTCCTCTCTCCCTCCCTCCCTCCCTCCTTTCATTCATTCATTCTTTCTTTCTTTCTTCTACTAATTCTTTCTTTCTACTTTTTCTCCCTTTTATTCTGAGCCGTGTGGATGAAAGTCTCTTGGTGCTGCAGTCAGGAGTCAGTGCTGTGCCTCTGAGGTGGGAGAGCCAACTTCAGGACACTGGTCCACAAGGGACCTCCCAGCTCCACATAATATCAAATGGCGAAAATCTCCCAGAGATCATCATCTCAACACCAACACCCAGCTTCACTCAACGACCAGCGAGCTACAGTGCTGGACATCCTATGCCAAACAACTAGCAAGACAGGAACACAACCTCACCCATTAGCAGAGAGGCTGCCTAAAATCATAATAAGTCCACAGACACCCCAAAACACACCACCAGACGTGGACCTGCCCACCAGAAAGACAAGATCCAGCCTCATCCACCAGAACACAGGCACTAGTCCCCTCCACCAGGAAGCCTACACAACCCACTGAACTAACCTTAGCCACTGGGGACAGACACCATAAACAATGGGAACTATGAACCTGCAGCCTGCAAAAAGGAGATCCCAAACACAGTAAGATAAGAGAAGACAGAAAAACACACAGCAGATGAAGGAGCAAGATAAAAACCCACCAGACCTAACAAATGAAGAGGAAATAGGCAGTTTACCCGAAAAAGAATTCAGAATAATGATAGTAAAGATGATCCACAATCTTGGAATAGAATGGACAAAATGCAAGAAACATTTAACAAGGACCTAGAAGAACTAAAGATGAAACAAGCAATGATGAAAAACACAATAAATGAAATGAAAACTACTCTAGATGGGATCAATAACAGAATAACTGAGGCAGAAGAACGGATAAGTGACCTGGAAGATAAAATAGTGGAAATAACTACTGCAGAGCAGAATAAAGAAAAAAGAATGAAAAGAACTGAGGACAGTCTCAGAGACCTCTGGGACAACATTAAACGCACCAACATTCGAATTATAGGGGTTCCAGAATAACAAGAGAAAAAGAAAGGGACTGAGAAAATATTTGAAGAGATTAAAGTTGAAAACTTCCCTAATATGGGAAAGGAAATAGTTAATCAAGTCCAGGAAGCACAGAGACTCCCATACAGGATAAATGCAAGGAGAAATACACCAAGACACATATTAATCAAACTGTCAAAAATTAAATACAAAGAAAACATATTAAAAGCAGTAAGGGAAAAACAACAAATAACACACAAGGGAATCCCCATAAGGTTAACAGCTGATCTTTCAGCAGAAACTCTGCAAGCCAGAAGGGACTGGCAGGACATATTTAAAGTGATGAAGGAGAAAAACCTGCAACCAATATTACACTACCCAGCAAGGATCTCATTCAGATTTGATGGAAAAGTTAAAACCTTTACAGACGAGCAAAAGCTGAGAGAGTTCAGCACCACCAAACCAGCTTTACAGCAACTGCTAAAGGAACTTCTCTAGGCAAGAAACACAAGAGAAGGAAAGACCTACAATAACAAACCCAAAACAATTAAGAAAATGGGAATAGGAACATACATATTGATAATTATCTTAAATGTAAATGGATTAAATGCTCCCACCAAAAGACACAGATTGGCTGACTGGATACAAAAACAAGACCCATATATTTGCTGTCTACAAGAGACCCACTTCAGACCTAGAGACATGTACAGACTGAAAGTAAGGGGATGGAAAAAGATATTTCATGCAAATGGAAACCAAAAGAAGCTGGAGTAGCAATTCTCATATCAGAAAAAATAGACTTTAAAATAAAGACTATCAGAAGAGACAAAGAAGGACACTACATAATGATCAAGGGATTAATCCAAGAAGAAGATATAACAATTTTAAATATTTAGGCACTCAGTATAGGAGCACCTCAATACATAAGGCAAATACTAACAGCCATAAAAGGGGAAATTGACAGTAACACATTCATAGTAGGGGACTTTAACACCCCACTTTCACCCATGGACAGATCATCCAAAATGAAAATAAATAAGGAAACACAAGCTTTAAATGATACATTAAACAAGATGGACTTAATTGATATTTATAGGACATTCCATCCAAAAACAGCAGAATACACATCCTTCTCAAGTGCTCATGGAACATTCTCCAGGATAGATCATATCTTGGGTCACAAGTCAAGCCTTGGTTAATTTAAGAAAATTGAAATTGTTTCAAGTATCTTTTCCAACCACAATGTTATAAGATTAGATATCAATTACAGGGAAAAGATCTGTAAAAAATACAAACACATGGAGGCTAAACAATACCCTACTTAATAACGAAGTGATCACTGAAGAAATCAAAGAGGAAATAAAAAAATACCTAGAAACAAATGACAATGGAGACACGACGGCCCAAAATCTATGGGATGCAGCAAAAGCAGTTCTAAGAGGGAAGTTTATAGCAATACAATACTACCTTAAGAAAAAGGAAACATCTCAAATAAACAACCTAACCTTGCACCTAAGGCAATTAGAGAAAGAAGAACAAAAAAAAACCCAAAGTTAGCAGAAGGAAAGAAATCATAAAAATCAGATCAGAAATAAATGAAAAAGAAATGAATGAAACGATAGCAAAGATCGATAAAACTAAAAGCTGGTTCTTTTAGAAGATAAACAAAATTCATAAACCATTAGCCAGACTCATCAAGAAAAAAAGGGAGAAGACTCAAATCACCAGAATTAGAAATGAAAAACAAGAAGTAAAAACTGACACTGCAGAAATACAAAAGATCATGAGAGATTACTACGAGCAACTCTATGCCAATAAAATGAACAACCTGGAAGAAAAGGACAAATTCTTAGAAATGCACAACCTGCCAAGACTGAATCAGGAAGAAATAGAAAATATGAACAGACCAATCACAAGCACTGACATTGAAACTGCAATTAAAAATCTTCCAACAAACAAAAGCCCGGGACCAGATGGCTTCACAGGCGAATTCTATCAAACATTTAGAGAAGAGCTAACACCTATCCTTCTCAAACTCTTCCAAAATATAGCAGAGGGAGGAACACTCCCAAACTCATTCTACGAGGCCACCATCACCCTGATACCAAAACCAGACAAGGATGTCACAAAGAAAGAAAACTACAGGCCAATATCACTGATGAACATAGATGCAAAAATCCTCAACAAAATACTAGCAAACAGAATCCAACAGCACATTAAAAGGATCATAGACCATGATCAAGTGGGGTTTATTCCAGGAATACAAGGATTCTTCAATATACACAAAACAATCAATGTGATAAATCATATTAACAAACAGAAGGAGAAAAACCATATGATCATCTCAATAGATGCAGAGAAAGCTTTTGACAAAATTTAACACCCATTTATGATAAAAACCCTGCAGAAAGTAGGCATAGAGGGAACTTTTCTCAACATAATAAAGGCCATATATGACAAACCCACAGCCAACATTGTCCTCAATGGTGAAAAACTGAAAGCTTTTCCTCTAAAAGCAGGAACAAGATAAGGTTGCCCACTCTCACCACTCTTATTCAGCATAGTTTTGGAAGTTTTAGCCACAGCAATCAGAGAAGAAAAGGAAATAAAAGGAATCCAAATCGGAAAAGAAGAAGTAAAGCTGTCACTGTTTGCAGATGACATGATACTATACATAGAGAATCCTAAAGAAGCTACCAGAAAACTACTAGAGCTAATCAATGAATTTGGTAAAGTAGCAGGATACAAAATTAATGCACAGAAATCTCTGGCATTCCTATACACTAATGATGAACAATCTGAAAGTGAAATCAAGAAAACACTCCCATTTACCATTGCAACAAAAAGAATAAAATATGTAGGAATAAACCTACGTAAGGAGACAAAAGAACTGTATGCAGAAAATTATAAGACACTGATGAAGAAATTAAAGATGATACAAATAGATGGAGAGATATACCATGTTGTTGGATTGGAAGAATCAACATTGTGAAAATGACTCTACTACCCAAAGCAATCTACAGATTCAATGAAATCCCTATCAAACTACCACTGGTATTTTTCACAGAACTAGAATAAAAAATTTCACAATTTGTATGGAAACACAAAAGACCCCAAATAGCCAAAGCAATCTTGAGAACGAAAAACGGAGCTAGAGGAATCAGGCTCCCTGACTTCAGACTATACTACAAAGCTACAGTAATCAAGACAGTATGGTACTGACACAAAAACAGAAAGATAGATCAATGGAACAGAATAGAAAGCCCAGAGATAAACCCATGCACATATGGTCACCTTATCTTTGATAAAGGAGGCAGGAATATACAGTGGAGAAAGGACAGCCTCTTCAATAAGTGGTGCTGGGAAAACTGGACAGGTACATGTAAAAGTATGAGATTAGATCACTCCCTAACACCATACACAAAAATAAGCTCAAAATAGATTAAAGACCTAAATGTAAGGCCAGAAACTATCAAACTCTTAGAGGAAAACATAGGCAGAACACTCTATGACATAAATCACAGCAAGATCCTTTTTGCCCCACCTCCTAGAGAAATGGAAATAAAAACAAAAATTAACAAGTGGGACCTAATGAAACTTCAAAGATTTGAACAGCAAAGGAAACCATAAATAAGACCAAAGACAACCCTCAGAATGGGAGAAAATATTTGCAAATGAAGCAACTGACAAAGGATTAATCTCCAAAGTTTATAAGCAGCTCATGCAGCTCAATAACAAAAAAACAAACAACCCAATCCAAAAATGGGCAGAAGACCTAAATAGACATTTCTCCAAAGAAGATATACAGAGTGCCAACAAACACATGAAAGAATGCTCAACTTCATTAATCATTAGAGAAATGCAAATCAGAACTACAATGAGATATCATCTCACACCAATCAGAATGGCCATCATCAAAAAATCTAGAAACAATAAATGTTGGAGAGGATGTGGAGAAAAGGGAACCCTCTTGCACTGTTGGTGGGAATGTAAATTGATACAGCCACTGTGGAGAACAGTGTGGAGGTTCCTTATAAAACTACAAATAGAACTACCATATGACCCAACAATCCCACTACTGGACATATACCCTCAGAAAACCATAATTCAAAAAGAGTCATGTACCAAAATGTTCATTGCAGCTCTATTTACAATAGCCCGGAGATGGAAACAACCTAAGTGTCCATCATCGGATGAATGGATAAAGAAGATGTGGCACATATATACAATGGAATATTACTCAGCCATAAAAAGAAACGAAATTGAGCTATTTGTAATGAGGTGGATAGACCTAGAGTCTGTCATACAGAGTGAAGTAAGTCAGAAACAGAAAGACAAATACCGTATGCTAACACATATATATGGAATTTAAGAAAAAAAAATGTCATGAAGAACGTAGTGGTAAGACAGGAATAAAGACACAGACCTACTAGAGAATGGACTTGAGGATATGGGGAGGGGAAGGGTAAGCTGTGACAAAGCGAGAGAGAGGCATGGACATATATACATTACCAAACGTAAGGTAGATAGCTAGTGGGAAGCAGCCGCATAGCACAGGGAGATCAGCTCGGTGCTTTGTGACCGCCTGGAGGCGTGGGATAGGGAGGGTGGGAGGGAGACGCAAGAGGGAAGAGATATGGGAACATATGTATATGTATAACTGATTCACTTTGTTATAAAGCAGAAACTAACACACCACTGTAAAGCAATTATACTCCAATAAAGATGTAAAAAAAAAATTTTAGTTTTATCATTGTATTTATTTCTAGCAAAGCAAAGTTCTTTATTCTGAAAAACACATTTTGATAAAACTATTAACTCGTAATAGTTAATTATCAACAAAGTAACTAGCAACTTGGGCGTATAGATAGCTCTTCTGACGCTGTATTCTACTTCCAGAGTACAGAGTTTGAACTGATTCTGTAGAAAATATTTTTTAAAAGGCTACTTAGATCAAAGTCTTAGTTTAATAAAGTGTGAGGAGGTAGGAGAATAAAAGTGGCTTATCAGGACACCTAATTTTGAGATGACTTTTCCTTTGTACATTTTTTTAATCAAGGTGGGTTTTTTTTCTTTTATATATTTCCCTTACATATACTTAAAGGAGAACTTTAAGAGAAATGTCACTGCGTAATTTCCTTTCCATTTTCTCTTCCCTGCTTAGAAAAAGCACCTACAATTGCCGAAAGAATCACCTCTAAATAGAACATAATTTGTTCGTGCCAGGCAGCAAAGAATTAAATAAAAGTTGCATAGGGTTGCTTGCAACAATCTAGGCTTGAAAGATTGCTAAGTGGGTTAGCAGCTTGATCTCCTTATTCATCTTTCCCCAGCTCGTTGTAGGGATGCTGGCTCCCCTGCTCCAACCCTCCAGCGTAACTTGTAGTCTTTCGCCCACCTCTGCTCCAAACTGCAAAATAAAATGGTGTAGTGAGTGGAACCGATAGGAGAGGGAAGACGTCTGAAACTTCTTTGCAAATGGTATGAAAGGGAAAACCTGAATACACCATTTTCAGTTACTTTTTTCTTTCAGTTCCTAGCTTTCTCTAAGTGATGAGAAATTAGAGAAGAAAAGGAAAATGTAAGCTCTTTAAATTCTACTTAATTGTGCAATTGAGTTTCAGGAAAAAAGTTACATTAGTAAGCAGGAATAAGCATGTAAGGAAATCCATGAATGATGGTTGTAGAACAGGACACAGACATAAACATAATCACTTTTAACCCATTACAGAGTAAACAAATCAGAGAAAAATAGTAGAGGGTAAAACTGAGTGGATTCAGCACAATTTTCATTCAATTCTACACAGTTGCTTTAAACATCAGTATACAAACAGGGCTTTAGGTTTAAAAAAAAAATCAACCATGGAATGCTCTGTAATCTCTTTCATATTAATCAAGTACTTGTTATTTGAGTCCACATAGAATTTTATTTGGTTTGGATAAGTTTCAAACTTTCTGAAAATTTAAGTCAATTTTGATCAACTTAGCATTTCAACCCCTACACCTAATTCTTCCAAGCTTAGAATTATTTGCAAATCCTCTTATAGCAGGATGACTCAAAACATTACATAGGGGGACATTTTTTTAAATTGTAGAAAAAATAGAATAAAAAATGTGGAAGATCACCAGAGGTCTCTTACTGACAGTCACTTACGTTAATGTTCCTAGCTTTACATTTCAAATATTTTTTTTTATTGTGGAAAAATATGCATAACATAAATTTTACATCTTAACTGGTTTTAAGTGTACAGGTCGGGGTACTAATACACTCACATTGTTGTATAACAATTACCACCATCTACCCCATAACTCTTTCCATCTTATAAAACTGAAATATACTCATTAAACAATAGCTCCCCATTCTCCCTGCACCTCCAGCCCCTGCAACCACCACTATATTTTCTGTCTTTATGATTTTGACTACTCTAAGTATTGCATATAAGTAAGGATCATATGGTATGTGTCTTCTTGTGACTGGTTTATTTCACTTAGCATAATTTCCTCAAGGTTCAGCCCGGTTGTAGTGTATGTCAGAATTTCCTGCTTTTCAAGGCAGAATAACATTCCATTGTATGTATATACCACCTTTTGCCTATCCATTCACTCATCTATAAGATACTTGGGAAAGATTTATTTTTGATTATATTACTTTTATTAGATTTTCTGTGATTGTTACCCAATTCAAAGTGTGTAGTTCTCATTACTTTTTTTTCCAATAAAAAAGACATTATTCATTGCTAAAGATCTCTAATTCCAAAAACTTTCCATTTCTAAAAATGTTAGGAGTTACTACTTCAAAGAAAAGCTGATTATTCTGATTGCATGGCCTTTTTCCACTCTGAACAGTGTGAAAACCATTTTCATAATATCAGCAACTTTTAGTTAAGTAATGATATATTTTTTACAATGAAAATTTCCATAAGTGAAAAGACTTGTTAAAATCTAAAGTAATCTCAGACAAACAATAAAATCTTGATGGCTGCCCTTAACTTGACAATTTGAACCTAGAGACCTGCTAGTTCATAAAATTTTGATCTTTTCACACCATTCACTGGAAGAAAGCGAGTCCTTATTGCTAAAAATTTATCTCAGCCACCCCAAATGGGACTCTTAATATCTACCTTACAGACTTTCTATAAGAATTAGAAATACAGTTCTTTCAATGCATGTCATATATCAGGCCCAAAAGGTCACAGGCCCTTAAAGCATTGCTATAGTTATCAATGAAATTAGTGAAGGAAGTTTCACATGACAACAGAGCGCTACATATTCTCTAAGAGGGGAGTCATGTTTTTGGTGGTCACTCATTTGCAGCAAGCCTATATATTCTACATCAATTTTGAATCAGCATAGGTCTGAGATGTCTTAATCATAATAGGCTTTGCTAATCATTTTACTAGCATAGAAATCCTACACCAGATCAGTGCTACTTAAACCTGTCGCTAGAATCAATTAGAAAACTTTGATGATAGGTAGCCTCCCATCCTTAAACCAAACTTACCCAGTGAGAATCTCTGGGAGTAGATTCTGACAAATGTCCAAGTTTGGAAACCATTAATCTACTTATCATTGGACATAAAAACCCTTGCCTTTTGTAATGCTAGACCATGATACACAACACCTCTGCTATTTCCTTCCAACAAGCTATGGTCATGAAGATTTATTTGAAGGTAGAAATTTGAACATTTTAAGAGCTAGAGCAGTATGCTTGTGGGGTACAGAGGAATCCATCTTTGAGGCAGAAACTCAGTTTACTTTGAGAGGGTAAAAGAGGCTTACTCTGTAAGCAAGGCTTTTAGTGAAAGGCTAAACAGATAGGTAACTTCTATCTGTTATTCTTGAGGAAATCTTGAGTGTAAGAAGTTAACATGAATGCAGAAGCTAAGTATACTGTTTAATAATTTAAATGAAAAATGTTAGCAGAATATGACCCTGAAGATATCTTCCTCTATAAATTTTGAGTTAAACAGGCTTGTCTCTAAAGAGGTTATTCTTTCCTGAGTTGTGTATATGTGTGCATGTGTGTGTGTGTGTGTGTGTGTGTGTTTATTCACCATTTGCCCCAGAGGAGACTAGGGTCCATGATCAGTTCATACCATGTATGATGTGTATGCTTAATTTTCCTTTTGCATCCTTACAGGGAGAAATGATAAGCACTGTACTGGGCTTAGCCCAGCATTACCTACACAGGGCTACTGATGTTCACACATGGTAGCAGTGTACTTAGCTGACTAGCTGACTGTCAGATTTTCTATAATTGTGAGAGCTGGTTCTTAAAGGCAGCCATTACTAAATATTAAAATGTATAAACCCACAATTTAAATTTTATTTTAAAAAGGCAATATATACTTAAAATTCATTATTTCCTGATTAGTTCACATCTATTGACTCTCTATGCTGGAAACACTACCTAAATGTATGCTAAGTGGGCATCTCTTCCAAAATCCACATTGGTTGCTAAAAAAGGATAACATTAGGAATGTTTACACCATGAAAATCAGCAAACTCTACAAATTGGCGTGTTTTCTTCTTTATTTTGTGAAGAGAGGTTATTAAACATTTACCGGCACACTACTGACATGATATAATTTTAGACTGAAGAAATGATGCTTGGGGACATGTACTACTAAAACCTTTCTAAGGAAGCCACATTATATTCGATGCCTGGAGTGGGCATTTTCTTATGCAATGAATTGATGTTTCTACTAATTCAGAAACAGAAAATGAAATGAGCCTTCATCTGGAGAAGGGGCAAAAAGCCTAGCAGACAATAAAAGAGTCGGTTCTTAAGGTTTACAAATGGTCAGAGGGTCCCAATAGTTAGAGATATCCTCACCTACAACACAAGAGCAGGAACACAAAAATCAAGTTTGGGCCTCTCTGTCCCTCAATAAACATTATTATTATTAGCAAAATCTTGTTAATAACTAATGTCATTTATGCTTTGAGGAAATTGGGGGTATAGTGGGTCTTCACAGCAGTTGAGGGACACAGTACAGCTGTGAGGTTTACTGTAGTCATTTGTGGCAGAAGCTGGGGTTGGCAGTAAGAGAACACAGCCAGAGTGGAGAGACTATGGAACTTATTCCAGATTTTAGGTGGTTTATATGTAAAAGGAAAGTGAAAACTAATTTATAATCATAAACTATTGAGGCCAATGTGTGTATATGTAAGTGTATGTGTGTGTATACACACATTTATACAATATGTTTACTTTATAAGTATATATTATATGTAAATGCATATATATATATATATATATATATGATTTGCAATAAAATAAAGTACCCCATGATATGCATGATAAATATGAGAACTGAGCTGAGCTAGGAAAGGTCTATTGTGGGAGAATTCTTCCATTCTGCCACCTGGGGTTGAGGTAAAGTACCCCTGAGGAATATTCTATCACTTTCTAGAAAGCAAAGATCATACTTCTTTAATTTTATGTACATATACTATTTGATGAAAAAGTTAATTGAAAGAAAACTATTGCATTTGATGAAAATAAAGATTTGTCATAAAAAATTTATTCAAAAAGTGATACAATGCACTCTTATTCCAGGAAACTAAAGAATAAGAAAACCAAGCTAGCAGATACATTATGCTTGTATCTTGTAACATTCTTACGTAACAGTTTATCCTGGAGTGAATTTCAGTCAACCTGGAAAACCTCTTCTTATAAATATAATGATAAAGGCCCTCTCAGATAAGGGTAAGATTCAAGTCCCTACTCTCACCAACAGATAAAAAATATGGCAGAACTGCCACTTGCTCTTATTTTCTTAAAATATATTCCTAGATTCTATTCTGTTTGCTAATATTTTGTTTAGAAAAATTGCATCTGAATTCAATAAGTGATTTTTGGTTCTTTTGTCAGATGAGATTCATGAAGAACTTATTTTATACATCTTTTCAAAGAACTATCTTTTGGGTTCATGCAGATTCATTTAGGCTTTCTAATGCGTTTTCACATTTTTCTATTTCCCTAATTAAAACTTTTATCTTAAAACTTTTAAAAACAATATGCATAATTTGATTCTATATATGCATTTATGTAAAAGTGGATATGTGTGTTATAATACACAGAAACTGAAGCTGTATTGAAATGCACTGTGGGCAAATTTTGTTTTTTATTCTACTACAAAATTCTAAACTTTGAAGAGTGCATGTATTTTACGTAACTATTTTAACACTGAAGGAGTAACAACAGGTGATAAACTAAGAAAATCAAGTTTAACTGTATTTTGACATCCGATTATTTTCTAGTTCAACAAAAGTATCTAGATAGGACACAACATGCAGTATTAGTTAGGAGCAGACAATTATTAAGATATGTAAGAGTCATTAAAAGAAAAATATAGTTTTAAGTTTTACTAATTTTTTTTTTTTTTTTTTTTTTTTTTGCGGTACGCGGGCCTCTCACTGTTGTGGCCTCTCCTGTTGTGGAGCACAGGCTCCGGACGCGCAGGCTCAGCGGCCATGGCTCCCGGGCCCAGCCGCTCCGCGGCATGTGGGATCTTCCCGGACCGGGACACGAACCTGTGGCCCCTGCATCGGCAGGCGGACTCCCAACCACTGTGCCACCAGGGAAGCCCTACTAATGGTTTTAATGCAGGTGGAACTTCTGGTTTAAACAAACGATTAGTCTTCAGATTATGTTTGTGAACTTAATGCTCTTTTATGAATCTTCCAATTCCTCCACACTCCCACTGTGTCATTAGCTGGTATTTGGTTTTAGAAAGCAATTGAGAATGAGAGGTGCATCTGGTGTAAGCTAAACAAAAAAAAGACTAGGACCTGCAGCATCTGAGTTGTAGCTTTCAGTGTCTCAGTGAGATCAAGCTATGAAATATTATCTTCTGGATGCTAAAACACACATGAAACAGAAACATAATAGAATATCAACTAATTAATATATAATGAAAATGTAACTGTCACATATAAAAATAATTCTGTCCACATATGGTCAAGTCATATGAAAAAAACAAATCTTAATCAGAAGACACTTTATTCCTTTACTATAGGAAATCACTCAAATTTTGACTCATATTAACTCATTTCTTCCTCATAATAATCCATAATAACCCTAGGAAGTTGATAATATAAGCTCTTAGCCAAGAACCTATGTGTGATCTTTCAAGCCTGACCATAGGTAGCTACGAAGGCTTTACCTGGTAGCCCTCACAGAGGAAAGCAGCCCTCCTTACAGCAGAGGTGGTGCACAGTCAATGTGCTGAGGTCTCTGAAGGGAGCTGCTTTCAAGGAGGACTCAGGGCTCCCTGACAAGCCATGCTTTTAAGCATGTTGACATTCCTAGCCCAGGTGCTTCCAGTAGGAGGCCTCTTTTTCAAGTGCCTGCCTTGGGTGCCTTTGCTGAAATGTCCTTAGAGGGGTGGGGGGAAGCCACTCTGGCTCATTACTCAGTACTTTCCCACTCTCAGCCCTTTCCCCTCTCCCTCCCTCCCCTCTCCCTTCTGGCCCCCAGATCCATAAAACTTCAGGCAGGAGCCTTTGCTTGGGGGCTCCCTCAGCAGTGAGACAATTTCCTGTGTTTGTGTTGATCAGTCTGATCCATCTGACTCTCTCCTGGAGCTGTTCCATGGTGAAAAATGGCACGGTGGAGGACTTGGTGCTTTTTCCACTGCAGCTTCTTGCTTATACTATTGCCTTAAGTGATTAAAAGCTTGAGTGTTACCTTCTTATTGGTTCTTTGTCTTAACTGACCACCACGAAATCTAGCGGCTGAGCTCAGCTCTTGACCCTCTCCTTTTATAGTCGTGGAAATGGAGGTGCTGAGAGCATAAGTGACTTGCCCAAGGTCACATAACTAGTAAGAGGCAATGTTAGATTTCAAACAAGCCTGTTAGCCTCCTAAATCCATTCTCTTAACTATACATCTTCTTCTTGGAAAATATCATTGTCTATTTTTCCATGTTCATGTTCTGATCTACTTCCATTTGCTTAATTATTAGAGGGCAAGTAATTTCCATCATTTTGATATTCTCATGTTGATGAGCGTTATTATAGAGCTCCAGGTAAGTGAAACATAAATCCCTATACGATGTTTTTTCACTCTGAAGGGCAGCTTGCTGCACAGGCCCTATTGACATAGCTCTTCAAGGATGTTAGAATGTTAGAGAAGTCTTGCTAGGGATCTGTACAAGAAGAAAGACACTCGTCTCTACTTTATCCTGCTAAAGTTTAGACTGAGGTATCTCAAATATTTTGAAAAATACAATTTGGTTAAAATTATTCCAAAATAACATATTTTGAAAGAAGTAGTATCATTTAAAAATTGTTTTTCCACACACTTCAAACCTTTTCCTCATTGTTTCAATTATAGCCAAAAAGTATGTCAATAAAAAGCCAGGTTGCTCTTGAAAACATTGCACTTTTCTGCTTTAAGAATTAGTACTCAGTCCATTCTCTACATCTTATTATTCCTGCCCCACCCCTAAGTTCATCAGAATTTTTTTTTTTTTTTTTTAGATTCAGGGAGATCAGCTCAGTGCTTTGTGACCACCTAGAGGGGTGGGGTGGGGATATGGGGATATATGTATACATATAGCTGATTCACTTTGTTATACAGCAGAAACTAACACAACATTGTAAAGCAATTATACTCCAATAAAGATGTGAAAAAAAAAAAAAGAATTAGTATTGTACCAAAACCCAAAAGCATACGTTAAGAAATACTTTGCAAAATATCACTTAAGAATGAATTATCCTTAAATTCTCTGTCAAAATTATGTGATTTGAACATATTTACAATTATTAAACAAATCAGTGTCTCCAAACACTAAAGGAAAAGTAGACACATATTTTATCTTATAATTATTATAAATATAATAAAATATAAATAGAACATAAATATAATTAATAGAAATAGTGTAACATAATTATATAAGTATAAATTAAATTAAGCATATACATGTGTATTGCCATCTTTACCTGAAATAGACTTGAAATGGATAAAATACCTGTCTGTGGATTATAATTTATTCTTCACATCCATTCTCTTAAATATAAGTGA
Organism: Orcinus orca; assembly: GCF_937001465.1. Taxonomy (NCBI): domain Eukaryota; kingdom Metazoa; phylum Chordata; class Mammalia; order Artiodactyla; family Delphinidae; genus Orcinus; species Orcinus orca. Next base: position 95,625,118 of record NC_064565.1, read on the forward strand.
TGGATGGAATAAAATATAACTTGAATTCATCTGATTTTCCTATTTATGACCTGATCTATTTCATTTATTTATCTATTTATTCAGTATATATCTGTTATCCATCTATCATGTGCTAGAACAGAGGACAGGATGATGAATTGGACATTGTCCACAAGGACTTTTCATTTTAGAGTGAGACAATGCTAGGGTTCAGCACTGGTTATTATAGAGTTACACAGGAAAAGTTACCTAATCTCGCTTATAGAAGAGAACACTTCTTAGACGAGATAACAACTGATGAGTATCTTAAAGTATGAATAAAATTTGCCCAGCAAACAAAAGAGGAAGGGCAGTGAAGACAAAGAAATTTTAAGAACTCATTCTATAGAGGGGGAAAATAAGTAGAAATCTGCTGAAAACTCCAAGTTGTTGGTTTTGACCCTACATTAGTCAGTTGCAGTGACAGTGTTTTTAGACAAGGTCATGGTTAGATTTCCATTAAATACAGCTCTTGCTGGCATTTTGTCAGGTGGAGTTGTCAGGACTGAAGGCAAGGAGAGTAGTTAAACACAGGGGCTCTTAACCAAGGGTTCTTGGGCCCCTAAAGGGGCTGTGGATAGAATTTATGAGGTTCTTGAACTTGATGGGGGAAATGTTACATTAGTTTTGAGTCTCACATTTAAGTCTTTAAACCATGTTGAGTTAATTTTATATATAGCATAAGATAAAAATCTAACTTCATTTTTGTGTCTGTGGCTATCCAGTTTTCCCAACACCATTTGTTAAAGTGACTACCCTTTTTAAAATAATATTTATGCCAATTACTATTTCAAACTGTATTACATATTAATCCCACTGTTAGAATACTTTATGTAATATAATAATAAAGAAGTGTATTACTATATCACATAAAGTATGCTGATAGGTGTATTTCAATTTAATTTATTTTGTTGTAATCCTTTGTAATTTATTTTATAAATTTATTGATTTTATACTATTAATTGATGATATAAAATATTCATTTTGAGCCTATTTATTTATTTTAAATATTATGAGAAGGGGGCTATGGGTTCACCAGACTGCTACAAGGGTCATGTCCTCAAAAAATATTAAGAATTCAGAGACTGTTCCAAGAATTCAGGCAACAGACGAAGTCTTGAACTAGAGCAATGGTATTAGAAAATATGTACAATGAAGAAATAGGCAAATTCAGCATGATTTAGCAATTAAATAAATGTCAAGAACCAAAGATAAGGTGAACTCAGTGATGCCTACCAACGTCTTAACTTGGGTGATTTGATTGGTTGGTGGTGGGTAGTTCTGGTACTTAGTGGGGAAGCTGAATTTTAAACCATGAGAACAGCCAGTAATCACCCATGGGGAGAAGGCAAGTGAAGAAACTGATTCAGGATAAAGCCATGGAAAACCAATATTCAAGGCCATCCAATTTATTATTATCAGATATGGTATCATGCACTGTATATAATGTGTCAGCAAATAAAACTCATATGTAAAGAATAAAACTTCAACAAGCAATTGGTGGTTAATCTGTAAAGAATCATTTGTTATGATTCTACTCTGCATTTATAGTTTTTGTACCTGCAATTATTTGCATGCAAAAAAAATACAGCTACTGGTGCCTAATTATAGCCACAAACATCCAAATTTGCCCTCAAAAGAATAACACAAAGAGGTACCATCTGTGAAAGTGCAGTAAATCCCTCACACCTTTCCTGCTCCACATCCTGTACGGCTGGTGGACACATTCCCTTTGGCTTCTACCTTGGGCTTTATTCTTGCCTGATCTCATTCATGCATTATAGGCTAATAACTAATAATCTGAAAGTCAGTAGGCCTTTCCTCTTATCCAAACATTATGATTTTCCCCCCTCATATAAAGTGTACTACGGTATGGGCAGACTGAAAAATGGAAGCCATGTCTGAAGCACATCATTTGCTTTGTTAGTGTGGACAGATTCAATTTTTCATTCACGTGTAATTTTACAAGGTATGCAACTTGAACACTGTTGAACAAAGATGATATCTCATACAAATTTCTGCTTAAAGGTGACAAGCAAATTGTTACTTTACTTTTTAAAGAAAGTTTTAGCCACTTATTAGAAACACAGCTGTCAGTTTTGTCAAGTATATTCATATTTCTCTGTTATTAGGACCATCAAGAAGTTTAATAATTGTCCCTTGGAATTTGATTTCCTACAAAAGTGCTATAACACAATCAGTACTATTGCAAATAATCATTGAACTGTATGAAGATAGTTATGATTTCAGATGGGAAACATATAATAATAGATGAGAAATATAAAACCCAGGGTAATTCTTGATAAAGATTCTGTTCTCATACATATGTCAGTAATAATAAATGTGGGGACAACATAGCCTGCTGTATAAAAGTGAAACAGATTCCCAGCAGAATAATTTCCAAAGGCTTTAATGAGCGTTCAAATATTACTTGCTTATCATTTAATCATATTAAACAGTTTGAATCTAATAAATCCTCTGTTGTAGAAATACTATACACTTTAAGAATGGGAAATTGGCTAGTTTATTAGGCTAATGACTAAAACCAGAATGTAATATATATTTCTTCTGTATGAAATATATATTTCTCCATTCTATTTATAGTGTTTAGAATTGTCATAAGGTACTACCATGAAGGTTTTAGGGGTAAATGAAGGCTTAGGAATTCTAAAATTTTCACTGGTTTTTATTTCTTATCTAGGAAGAATAGGAAAGTGAATAGGAAAGTACATTTTTGTTCTACTACCTTTTTCTCAGTGGTATATGAGTCACAAAGAGTTGAAGTAGCAGTTACACACCAGCCTTAAGTTTATGGACAATGGGCCACATGCTTAGACATTAGAAATATGGTAAAATAATTTAGATTTAGCAAAAGGGATCAGGTTAAGACAATGAGAATTTGTAAAGGGGGAGTATCATTCTAAAAAGAGAGTTAAAAAAAAAAAAAAAGAGAGAGTTAATTAGAAGCAAAAAGAATGTCCTGTCATACATAAATAAACATTTCAATGGATGCAGTCAAAATTCAAAATACTATTAATGACATGATAAACATAAGCCATTCTTGTGAAAACAAGAGGTAGAAGAATCTTTTGAGACATTAAAAAGGATAATGCTACTCACATCCTGAGCTACCATTTGTTGACACCAGAGTCAGGTTGGAAGGCCATGGATTCCGAACAATATCTTGCCAATGAATTGTGTCTGTATAACAAAGAAACTTGTTCTGGTCTACATAGACTCCACCATTTAGGATTTCTGTATTAAAACAAACAAACAAACATAGATTTGTTGTCAAACTTTTTGATGATAAAAGGTAGTCAATAAAAATGATTTACTGTTAAGCTATTTTCAGTGTTAAATTACAGTTACTTTGTTAATAGCCAAGATATCTTTAAAAATATCTTTTTCCTGAGCCATATAGTTTGCAGAAATTTGAAAACATTGAACAATACAAAGAAAAACAACCACTCATAATTGAAGCACTCAGAGAGAAACACTCTTCACTTTTTGGTACAGATGCTATCAGTCTTTTTTTATTTCCTCTGAAATTGGAATAATATTGCATATAATATTCATAACCTGCTAGTTTTGTTAATACTAACTGGTGAGTATTCAATGGTAATTAAATATTATTCTATGTTATTTCCAAGGAGCATATAATATGTCAGGGTATAACTTAAACAGTACTTACTTAACCAATCCCTTCTTATTGGTAATTTAACTTGTTTATCTCTGATTAGTTCTTTAAAATTCTTTCTATAAATAACATTCACAGATTGTGAATATTTTTAAGACAGATTGTTAATATTTTTAAGACTTTTGCTACAAATTGTCAAATTTCCCTTAAAAATATTGTTTCAGTCAATGTGACATTGACAGGAATCAGTTAGGTAAGTAAGTAGTGCAAAGTGGAAGCCAAAATTAATGCTTCAATCACAAAAGTGTTCTTTGTTCATCTCAAAGGTAGTCAACAGAATTGCCAATTATTCGTTAAGAACAACACACAGCAAGATATCATAAAAACTCTGGTTCATTGGAATAAGGGCAAGATTGTGGGATTATGTGCATCAGAGCCAAGTTTTACTTGATTCTCTATTTCACTACTCTAGCCTTAATCAACTAACTTGTCCTCTCTGAACAATGGCTGATCATATACATAGATTCTCATTCAGATAGCTTTAGGTTATCCAGAAAAAAATGTAGATATTCCCTCTGAAAACACTATCCTTATCATTTTAAGAAATTGGCGAGAAATACACATAGCATCTTCCTACCCAATATCTACCACATTTTTTCTTCTTGTCCAATACAAGAACAAGGTAAGAGAAATCATATATCAGTCCATAAAGCATCCAGATACAAATAACAAAAGTCCAATTAACAGTAATTTATATAGATAAGGGATGATTTTTCTCACATAATATGAAACCTATCGGAGGCAGTGTGGATATTAGTTTAACTGTTCTGCAGTACCCACAACCTGCTATGTATGTTGGCTTTATTCATTCAAGGCATAAGATGGCTGCTGCATCTAAAGGTGTTTGTTTGAATTCAAGGCAAGGTAAAGACAGAAGAGCAAGCAGGAGACTTCCTCCTGGTGAAGCTTCAACTTTCCATTTGGAAAGACATGCTTTCCCCAAGGATTATGTCTGCATTACAATGGCCAGAACAATATCCCATGGCCATTCCTACTGCAGGAGAGGCTGAGTGAGCAAGTATGTAGGTGAACATATTGTTATTCAAACAAAAGCCAAATGTGCAGGGGTGTTAGTGAGGAAGAAGAGGTCCGTGATATTGGGAAGGCAACTAACTCCATCTCTTGTGCTGGCCTTAAGAAAATCACCTCTCCTGTGCAGTATCCCAAGCTAAACCTTTAAGAGTCCCCTTAAACCGAAAAGGGGCATAAAAGAATGAATGGGGGCTTCCCTGGTGGCGCAGTGGTTGAGAGTCCGCCTGCCGATGCAGGGGACACGGGTTCGTGCCCCGGTCCGGGAAGATCCCACATGCTGCGGAGCGGCTGGGCCCGTGAGCCATGGCCGCTGGGCCTGCACGTCCGGAGCCTGTGCTCCGCAACAGGAGAGGCCACAACAGTGAGAGGCCTGCGTACCGCAGAAAAACAAACAAACAAACAAAAAAACACATTAAAAAGGTATTTGTGGAAGTAAGATTGGTGGTCACATATAAAATGCCTTAGTACTTTGCATATATAAAATCCTTCAGATTAATTTTGACATTTCAGGGGTTTCCACATTTAAAAGCAATCCCATTTCCATCATTAATCCTTTCACTGACTATTGGATCCATTTCCTCAAGTGAGGGGGAATAAAAAAAAAGAAACAAAAAGAAATTAGATAATGTTTCTACTTCTAAAACCCAGTTCATTCCTTTTCATGACCTAACAATACAACCTTCATCAAAGCAGAGGGGAGATGTAAGATGTAATAAAGATTGTGAAAATGGATTTCTACACTAATGTTTGGCATTAAGTCTCTATCTAAGAAATGTGACGATCTCATACTAATAGCTTTCTCATGAGACATTAGGTGATGCTCTTCTGCTCTAGGAATAATTCTTCATTAGGTGACAAAGAAAGGAGATTTTGACTGCTATCCAGGAAATGAAAGTTATTTTTCAGTCTACATTTGGAAAAGTTCTACTTAAAAAAAAATGCGAAGAGAAAAGGTAATAGCTCAAACATTGTAGAAAGAGTATATTTTTCAGGAGTTACATTTTAATTCAAATAGTTCATACTGACGGATCACAGTATCCATCTACAACTGCCTATCTAAAAAGATTTAAATAGAATCAGATTATATTATACTGAATAATAATCTCATCAAATCCTGTTCTTCGATAAAAATTAATCTGTTACCAATGTTGACATCTGTTTCTTAGAAATACTCTGTTCAAGAGCTTGGCTTATACTTGGAAAATTATTTAGAAAAGAGGCAATAATAATTCAAGTATAATCTTACGTGTTAAAATTTTAAATTAAGACTAAAATCATGATCAATCTGGATGAGACTTTTATTCTGAATTCAAAACCCAGCATCTGCTAGCAATTCTGGATCAGGGGAATTTGTAAAGTTTTAACATTTAATAATGTATATGTATATTTTCCCTGAAAATAGTCTTTTTTTTTTCTGTTATGTTTGGCTTAGACCATAATCTGTAGTTGAATGTCATAACCTCACAATCAGAAAGTGTATATTTTATTGATATTTATAGAAGTTTTTATGTACATTTCATCTTACATTTTCTTTTGATCAACCTGATTACTTAAACGTGTCAGAAAATAATGTCAAAATTGCACTTATTCATTTATATGGTTTACATTATTTTATAAGTTTATACAGTGTTAAAATATTAATTTAATATGCTTCTGTGGGGAAATATTCAGTTAGATTTATTGCTGGACTAAGCAAATTCTAGGGAAATGTATTGACCTGCAAGAAAGTTGTTAAAAGACAGATTATTTGCTGGACAAAAGGGATAGCTGATGTGTCTGCCTTCGCTGACTATAAAGGCTTTTTTAAAATTATATGTTTAGATTAGAAAAAGGGACAAAGATTGGAAAGAGAAAAGCTTGGTAAGATATTTATCCAGGACGATACCAGAAAAGTGTCCGGCTGTACTTTAAATCTACCTTTGCTAACAGATTAGTTTCTATCAGTTTTACTAAAGATTTATTAGAAGGTACCACCTTTGTTACACCAAGAGCTTCTATCCCATTAGCATGAAATAAAGTGATTAATAATTATATTTTAAGACCATGACAAAAAGACAATTTCTAAGGAAGATAGGCAAATGAGACACAGACTTCCTTGATATTCAAACAAAGATGCCTGAAAGTGTGGAAGGACTCAAAAAATGTTGAATAACTAAGAAGTTCAAGGTAATCTCATTACATTGAATTTCACTTTCCCTGTAGGAAATATATCACAGTAAATAAAGAGAGACACAAATAGATTCTTAGTCATTGAAATAATTGGTAGAAAAAAATCTGTTATGAATTTTCTTATCATATTATATAAAAATATTTCCAGCAAGTTCACAAAACTATGTCCCTTTAAAAATGCCACCATTAAATATAATAAGATATATTAAATACAACTTTCTATGAAAAAAGTATAATTTCATTTCTTAAAAAACTCCACTAAACACTTAAGTATGTTTGTGTCTCAAACACTTCCTACTAGATTAATACATGCAAGTCAAGTAAAAAAAGAGAAAAAAAAAAGCATGACTTTTTTTTTGTATTCAGAGTAAGTAAACTGTAGTCCACACTACTCTCCAATGTGTTAAATTTAACATATACGCACATGATTTGTAACTGAAGTAATTAGACTAAACTCCATGAAGGCAAGGGCTATTTTTCAGCGCTGTATCTATATCATCAAACTTGGAGCAATATTTAGTCAATGAATATTTGTTAAATTGAACTGAAAAAAATTGTACCCTGATATTTGTCACCAACATTGATCAACTAACTTCTGTTATAGTTCCTAATTTTAAATTACATTCTGACAAAATCAAAGTAAGAATGAAAGTTATCTTTTTTCCATAAACACTCTACAGTTGATTTTTATTGGTCCTACATTTCATTAAGCCAGGGGTCATTTTTGTTTTGTTCAAAACTGTATCCCCAGTGTCTATCATGAAAGGCACAAGCCAGATACACAATAAATGTTTGCTTCATAAAAGAAAATATAATATCTGGAGTATAAAAAAATGAAATACATATATAATTTTGAGGTTAGAGTTTTTATAAGTTGAAAGAGAAATAGTTTTTATTACATAAAATGCTGATAATTGATAATGTGCAAAATTACTGCAGGCAGTACATTAAATATTTATAAGGTACATTTAGATATATTCATCGGTATCCCTAAACCTATTTTGTGTACCAAATTCAGTTATCATTTATCAGGTGAATAATGATGATTATGAGCTATCCCAGACAGATAAAATTCCCCCAAACCCGTACCAATTACCTAGCATGTGCTACACAAAAGTCTAAATGCGTGTTTTTATGTTGAACCATAAATCTACCTCACATTGTTCCTTAAATTACTTTTTAGAAAGCTGTAAAGTGTCAATATGACATTTTAAAGAAGGTGTAAAGTACTTGTGTCTCAGAGATCCAATCCACAAAGTTTGTACATTTAACCATTTCTTCCCTCGATTCTCATTTGCATGAGTCTAATAAAGAAGGAAATGTTTGTGTTATTTAAATAGTTATTTTGTGCTTTTCATTTCTTTTCAAATGCTAGTTATAATAGTGAATTTGGGGGATGAGTTACCATTAAGAGAATCATTGACATTTTGCAAATATATTCTCGCAAAAGAAAATGTGATAAAATACTAAATCTTGGCTGTTTTTCGCCCCTGCCCTGTAAGAAATAGCCTGATTGTAATGTAGCATCCCTGCTGAAAATACAGATTAATATGACCTTCTTACTAGGTTTAAGGGGTCAACAAAATTGCTTTGACTCCCAAGCACAATTCATAAATAAGACTGAATGTCTTTCTCTTTTTACAAAATAAAGATTATAATTTTAAATGCAGTTAGCCATATTTCACTTTAGTTTACGTGATCAGTATCAATAGTAAACTTTTTACCTCTACTCACAAAGCTAACAAGCACAATGATATAAGAAATATCTAATAAGCAAGGATGAAATACTTAACCTCAATCCCTGACTGCGTATTTAAATGTCTTGTTTTGCATGGGTGCATTTACAGGTCAACCTTAGAATTAAAATGATAATAAAAGTAAATAAAGATTAGAAATATTGCACTTGTCTAATTGGGAACGTCTGAATAATGCATACATCAGAATTCTATTGCTTATCCAAGCCAAAGGTCACAATCAAGAAGTCAAAGTCCAAAGTGGCAAAAGCCCATTTTCAAGATGAAGCTGCAGGAAGCAGTTACTGGATTTTCTCAGACATAAAGCAATGTATCTTTCCCACTGTCGTCACCTTAAGCCACGAAAGTCTGTTGGCAGATAATGATACAAAAGTAATACAGCTCACATCATCCACCTGTGATACTTAATACATCATCTCTGGAATGGACTTGGGCCAGAGATTCCTGTATCTTTCCAAACCCAGACCTTTCAGCTGGGAGCACAATGAATTGCTGCTACCCCACTGGGTCAGCCCTCAAGGTTCATTATTAATAAGCTGAGACTCTAAAGGCTAATGAGAACCGGGTGCTTGAGGAGACAATGGCTCATTCATCATCAATCAAGCTTTGAAGTTTTTATACAGATGATTTAAGGAGAGTTGAAGTGTGCAAAATTGAAATGTCACATTTGTATTGGGAGTGGGGAGAGGGTGATAATGTAAATGAGTGATGTAACCTTCTGTATTTCAGCTCGATGATCAGAGTCAAAAGCTCATGGTTGCGGATACTGGATACCGAATGTTAGGAAATAACAGTGGACAGTTTTTCAAACAGAGCAAGGCAATTTCAAGAAGAATTTATTAGATTCATTGACTGAAAGTTAGCTTAAGATAGAAAATAGTGGCAAAAATATCTTGATTTCAATTGAATGGAGCTTAGTAATTCTCTCCATAATGTTCCAATGTACTAATACTTCAGGATCCAAAACAATTCTCAGCTTTCAATATGTTGTAGCTTGAGTCCTAGCTCTGCTGAGAAGTCTACTATGACCGTCTAGTTTTCAGAGGTGAATTGCCTCTAACTTTTATGACATTAATTATCTGAACCATTCATCTAACAGAACAAATGCCACCTTATCTTCTTTATTCTTTTGTATATTGTCTCCCCTATCATAATGTAGGTCTCTAGAGGATAAGAACCATGACATACATCTTTCTGCGGCCCTGGTACCAAAGAAAGTGTCAAGCACATAGTAGAAATTCAAATGGTTTTGATGATTATAATGATACTGACGTCTTCAGAACATGACTAACATTTGTAAAAAGTTTAGTTGCTTAATTAATAACATAATAGTGATATCTTCTCCTTATGCACTAGATGATGTTTACATTATAAACCACATAAAATATTGAATATAATTTGTGTGATCTTAATGTATCAATTCTTTCTATCCATTAGGAAAGTAGTAATCCACTTAAACATTCATATTCTCTGGAAAAATTTAAAAATAAATTTTGTCTTGTAACTGGCTTTAAATTACAAATACAGAATTTCCTTCTCAAATTGTTCTCTTACCTCATTATATAATTCTATGTGTGTGTCAACATGTTTGATATTTTTCTTCTAATAATTTCTCCCAAACTTGTACTCCCCCTGTATTTCCTTATTTCCATTACAACCAAAATAAAATGCTGTAAAAGTCAATTAGACTCAAAACTTGAGATTTGTAATTAATACTTCCAGCTCAATATTTAGTCAGTCACGACACCCTAAATAAAATCCTCATAATGTTTGTTTTAATTTATCCCATTCTTTTTTATATTACCTGCTCCTTATTAATTTAGGTTCTATTATCTCATACCAGATTCAACGTTTTGCTTCTAACCTACCATCTCCACAAATCCATCTTACATATTAAAGTCATAATATATTGTATACTATAGCTAGATATATAGAAAGATAGAAAAAAGATAGAGATGTAGATAGCTATACTATAGGTAGGTGGGTGGGTAGAGAGATAGATTAATATTTCTCTATTAGGGCTTTGAGTATGAAAGCAATAATATTAAATGTAGTTAACTGGGTAAAACTAAGTTCAAAATCTAGTTTTTCACTTGCTAGATGTGTGACCTTGTATACATTTCTGAGACTCAGTTTGTGCAACTCTATAATGGGAATATTGTAATCATACGATCTGTCACACAGTTGTTGATTATATTACACTTTATATTTAGTAATTACTCAAATAGCTGTTCACTGATTATGTTGTCTCTTAAAGAGGGTCCCTGCAAACAGCCACAAGACAATTATACAATACTTATGTCTCATTGGTCTGAATTCAGTCATGGAGCCACAGCTGGGCACGAAAGGCAGGGAATCACAGTCTTTGTACTGAGTGTTATATGACTAGCTAAACTTTATATACTATTTAAAACTTAGACAGATGTAATGGAATTGGGAGACAACAAGCAGTCTCTGCCATACTGACTCAAAAGAAATCTCTTGGCATCTTATATATACTTATAAAACATAAGTCTTGTGAATTGAACAGGCATAAAGATTTTTTGCAAAATTTGCATTGAAGTACAATATACGTACACAGATGTGCATATATCATATGCAATGTGTTTTTACAAACTGAACACACTTATGCACTCAATCAAGACACAGAACACTCCAGCACGACAGAAGCCTTCCTCATATTTCACTCCCTATTGAAAACTTTATCCTGGCTTTGAGCAAGATTGCTTTCACATAGTTTTGTATTTTATACATAAATGGGATAATAGTGTCTGCATTCTTCTTGTCTGACTCCCTTTTGCTCAACATTACGTTTGTGAAATTCACCCATATTGTTCATTTTCATTGTTGTATGGTATTGCATGTTTTGTCTATTATACTGATGGGCATTTGGGTATTTTCCATTTGGGCTATCACAAATAGTGCTGTAGGAACATCCTAGAATATGCCTTTAGTGACCATATGTGCATATTTATGCTGTAGACATAAGTAGAAGTGAAATTGCTGGACCACAGTGACAGTTTTCCAAAGTGCTTTTTGCCAATTTATATTCCCGAGAGTTTAGCCTCTTGCATACTATTTTTGAAGTGTAATTTTTTAAGTCAAGAGGTTTCTTTCCATTTACTTGAAAATGGATCTTCCTATGTGTGAAACATTTACAAAGCACTGAGGTAAACCTGATCTCTATTTGAGGTTATTAGGAAACAACTGAGTAATTAATGTACCAGATGTTACCCTCCTAACTTTTTAATTTTGGGGGGGGGTAGGGAATCTGACTCAATGTTTTGAAAATGATATTTTATAATATATTAGAAAAATACATTAAAACTATATGAATAATTATAAAAATAAAGAGCAAAGTATGGCTTCTAGAAGTTGGATGAAAAAATTCACATTAAGTGAATATCTCTCCAATAAAAGAGATGAACACAATCAAAAGTATATAAAAAATAATGAAAAATTCACTATTTTCTTATTAAAATAGAACACTCCTTTACATAAAGATCAAATATTTTTATTCCCCTATCCACCAGAAAGCCTTCATTACAGACAACAATCCTCTTAAATAACTGCTCTAACTTCCCAGAAAATGTAATTGCTTCAGTAGAACAAATCCATAGAGTTCAATGTTTTCATTACCAATAAGGGGGAAAGTCATATTAGTGCCCAGAAATGATTTGTCCCTTTTACTTACAGGCTTTAATACAATAAGCCTGGGATAAACTACAAGGTCACTTTCAAATATCTCACCTACGATATTAGTTTATATAGTTTTAATAACTCTTCTCACAATGTGTGATTTCTTCGCTACTTCTTTAGAGTAGTTCAGAAAAGTATTATTTCTCTTGATGACAGTAACAAATAATATTGCTGTATGTGTTTGTTGCTGGCAAGCTAAGACTTGCAAATAAAAAATAAAGCAAGAGAAAGCAGAATGATTTAATCTTGTAAAATGATTATAATACGATTTTAAGCATCAAGATTTTTAAGAGGCTATTTAAAAATAACAAATACATGGTTTGGGGGCCTGGGTGTCTCTGCTAAAATGTCTAGATGTTAAAGTAATGCCGAAGATAATAAATAAAGACAAAATTTTACAAAATAAAGAAGTCATAAAATAAGAGTGCAAAGAAGCAGATTCTAGAACATTTATAAAACCCACAAGTAGGTCTACGTTGACTTCTTTTAAGTAGAGTTTTAATTTGGAGACAATTAGAAAAAGAATGATTGAATAGGAGTAGCCATCATTTTGTAAAGCACAGATTTCAAAACCTGAAATATCAGATATCATGGCAAAATAGAAAGAGAAATAGCTTTGGAGTTAGATTGGTTTGTATAAAGTTTTAAATTAGTATACCTTACATGCAGGAAAATGCACAAACCTTAAACTCTATGTCTTTTAAATTTACATGTATATGGTGTTTGTGCCTCTGTCTCCATGCTGCCACCACCCAGACAAAGACACAGAATATCTCTATCACTCCAGAAATTCCTCCTTGTTCCTTCCTAATAATGTGTTCCCAAATCCACTATTCCATCATCAGAGATTAGTTTTGCCAGTATATAAGTTTATATAAATGGAATAACACAGTATGTATTCTTTTCTCTTGCCTTCTTTTACTTAAAATAGTATTTTTGACATTTATTTATGCTGTCGCCTATGTTAGTAATTTGTTCATTTTTATTGTGTCCTATTCCTATATATGAATATGACACAATTTGTAGATTAGTTCATATTTCTTAAGCATATCTTTGCTATTTTTACCTGTGTGATTTCAGGCAAGTTAGTTTAAGGTTCTATTCTATTATCTAGAAAATAGGAATAATAATATTTAATTTGTTGGTTTACACTGAGAATTACAATTATGTATATAAAGCACCTGGTACATACCAGGTCCTCACAAAATGGTAGCTATTTCAAAATATGTTTTGAATGTAGTTCAGGAGCCTCCTTTGTTCAAAGTATTTAAACATATGTGCACATTGAATAAAGTATTGGATCTTTTGGGAGGAAAGAATACCAAATAAAAACTTCTGAGAATCATACAAAATTTTCATAAGTTAAGTTTGGTGCTTGGCATAATAATTTTAGACCTAGATATATTAAGCTAAAATATTTTAAAATGTACTTCCAAAGTTGACTAATAAAAATTGGGGTTATCTGTATTTCATAAGATAAACTGTTCCTGAGGACAAGATCATAAATTCTGTAACTCACTCTTTCCCTATAATGAGTAATCCTGAATATCTAGTTGGGTTAATCCTTTGAGTCATTTCTTGTCATCTCTGTAACTATATTCCATGACAGTGCTTAGAACTGGTAGATTTCCTTCTGTTCAGTTCAAATTAGTACATAGTTCACAGGTCACCAAGTCTCTGCTGGTAATTTCCAGGTGACCTTCACCTCGGCTGCCACCACCACTGTGCTTCATAGAAATCAGGGTAAAATCCAAAGGACAGGGACAAGTAAACTGAGCTGTCCTCTTCCATTTCAAGAGTTGGGCATTTTTGCTGAAGCAGAATGGATTCATTAGGAAACACAGAGCATTATTAAACATATCTGTGTAGCTCCGGGTTAGTCAGGGAGGTGGGATTCCTCCAAACTTTTGTTTAAATTTATTAAAGTTTTTTTAAAAATAACTAATAAATTGTATATTAAAAACTAGCTGTGTAACAAGTACTGCTGTAATAAGACTGCTAGTTGATATAGGGCAAGAAAGTTCTTTACTCTTGAATGAAGAAAAGATATAATCAAATATTATATTTGCTCAGAGATTTTAAGAATTAAAGCTATATATTTAAAATATTTGAAGAAAAAAAGTTCATTAAAATTTCTTCAGAAACTTACATCATTTTTAATGAACCATTATATCCTATGGCTCCTAGAAACACCACTCACATTATTTTCATATTGTGACATCTGATGTCATAACAGATGGCTCCACTATTCAATGGTATAGCTCTGTAACCTGTATTGTCATGTCTTCTAAATTAAGATACACTTTTATCTTAGGATGCTTCCATTTTTTCAGGGTTAATAAGCATGATTTAAAAATTATCTGGGGTATCTGGCTGCTCTTTGAGGATGGACATGAAGAAGTGACCCAAGTGCCAAGATGCCTAACAATGTCAGATGGTTCAGTCAACTTGAGAAGCTGACATTCAAGAAGGAAAAACTACTGGGATGTAAATATCTGCACAGGCTATGGGGTCAGACTGGGTAACCATGACACCCCCATAGATCACCTGTGAGATAACATTAGTTATCCTCCCCAAGTCTCAGTTCCCTTATCTATAAAATGAGGATATGGATATTAATATTACCTCCCTCACAGGGAAATTGTAAGGAGACAATGAGTTAATACATATAAATGCTCACCACAGTGTCTGTTATGTGGCAAGCATTCAACTGATATATTATTATTATTATTGCTATTATTACTATTAAGGGGAAGATAAGAAAAGTTCTCTGGTAAACTGATTTCTTCTATCCTGCTTGATAATTATCTCTGCTCCCTCTTGTAAATACACTTTTGAGAGAGCTAAACTGGGGCAGGATTATTAGGCCAAGTTAGAATATGCGGGTTTGCATTTGCTCATTTTTAACAATTATTTTCAACTTATATAAGTTTCAGATGCCCTTTTAGGAGCATATTATAGGTTCTAGAAACTCATAAAATTACTTAAGATTCTAAATTCAGAATTTTCTTTTTTTGGGTGGGATTCATATACCCCAAAGGCATAACAAAGGAGACACAATAATAAAGCAAGGTGCCAAATGCCTCACACACAGACAGGGATCAAACTAGGATTCAAGGGCCTATCAGGTTCCAAAGCCCGCTGTCAATCACCTCACTCTAATACCTCTTGGTAATACTGCCATTGTTTGAATATATTTATAATCCAATGTATCTCTCAATGTATCTCTGTATCTCTTACAGAAGTCCTCTGAGTTCATAATTACTAGTCTAATTTTACAGATGAGAAAACAAGTTTAGAGAGGTAAGTAACTGGTAAGTGTTCTAGAGAAATATGATTCCAACTCATTCTAACTGCTGAGTTGAGATCCTGCTTTTAAACTTTTTATTCTATCCTCCCTCCATAATAGGAAGAAAAGACTGAGAAATTTAAAGAAAAAAAAAAGTTTAAGTAGAGATGGAGCACGACTCTAGCTTAGGTAATCTACTTCTAAGTATAATTAAGAAGTCACAGTAATTTCCCTAAAGTCTTTCTGAAAATACTTTAATGAGTTGAAAGGTAAAATTATGCTTTTAAGGTATCTTTTCTGCATGAAAAGCTGTGTATTTAAAAAAAAACATCCTGGCTCTGTTAGATGTTTGGACTACATCCCAACCTCGTCATTGGAGGTGCTTTCCTTTTGCCTCTGTTGAAAGTAGACAATAGGAAAATGCAGCACAATAAAACTTCAAGAATTCAGCCTACTTAAGGAAAAGCCCTTCAATTCAATGAAAAGACTGAATTAAAGAAAAGAAAGGCAATTTTATTATGTTCAAGTACTGTGGGAACTCTACCTGTGCTTAGTTTTTGGAAGCCCCACTTTAATGAATAGGGTAAAATGATTTTTAATTACCTTATCCAAAATCATAGCCAGAGTAGAATCTGCCTCTATGTGCTTTGCAACTGCATTTCTAAACATATGAAAATGGGTAGTTTAAATGTGTAGGGCATCTGGTTCTCCTAAACAAATCTGCATTTTCCATATAATGTTTTTTCCTATTAATTGTTGTTGAGCAATTAATACAAAGAGAGCAAAAGAGCAAAGTATTCAAATGAATTAAATCAAATCAATGAAAATTTATTTTAACATTAAGTTTAAATCCTAATCATTTTAATGGCAAGTGAGGTAAAGCTCACATGATGAAATGAAAAGGAATTCAAAATTAAAACAAATGGTAAAATGTAGCTTTATCAAGGTATCTTCTTTGCAGGTAACAGTGTTGAATTGAATTGTACACCACTCGATATTATAAGATGACCGAAATATTTTCTTGGGGCATAAATTTTTAAAAATTATCCTCCTGGGCTTCCCTGGTGGCACAGTGGTTGGGAGTCCGCCTGCCGATGCAGGGGACACGAGTTCGTGCCCCGGTCCGGGAAGATCCCACATGCCGCGGAGCGGCTGGGGCCGTGAGCCATGGCCGCTGAGCCTGCGCGTCCGGAGCCTGTGCTCCGCAACGGGAGAGGCCACAAAAGTGAGAGGTCCGCATACCGCCAAAAATAAAAACAAATTATTCTCCTTTCTTTGATATGATTTAATATATTCATCTTTAGATATGTCTATCAGGTAACATTTTTAATTTTAATAGTGGAAAAGGAGGGAGGTGATTTTACTTGGGAGTTTGGGACATTTTATTAATATTATTTACATTAATTTCATAAATGTACTGAGAAAAGAGATAAGAATATGATATATTATATGTAGATGAATTTTTATTCTACCTCTAACAAAAGGATATGTTTAATTTCAAAGACTTCATTATTTTCCAAATATAAAGTCCTTCACTAAAATTTTCTCACATATAACATAGAATTACATAGAAAATTAACCTCCTGTGATAATCTCTATTTTAAGCTACCTAGCCTCGGATACAAGGGGAAAAAGAAAGACAAAAAAAAGGAAGACCAACTTGATCATCATAAAAATCTGGACTACCATTGGGAATGTTAGCAGGAGTACCACTAGTGCCTTCAGTTCTGCTTTTACCATTGTTACATATACATTTTTCCTTATAATTAAACAACAACACAAAAGTATTATTTACTCAAAAGCTATCATATTTTGAGAACTGTTCCTAACAGTTTTCTAAATGGCCCTGGTCCTCTATTCTCATTTTTTTTTTTTTAATTTTTAAAAGTTTATTTATTGACTTATTTTTTATACAGTGAGTTCTTATTAGTTATCTATTTTATACATATTAGTGTATATATGTCAATCCCAATCTCCCAATTCACAAAATCCAATATAAAGTTAAATGACATGCAAGTTTCTGACCTATATCCTTTTCCTTCTTTCTGAAGAACTTTAAACATTTCTTGCAAGGCAGGTCTACTGGTGACAAATTCTCTCAACTTTTATCTCAGAAAGCATTTATTTCTCTTTCAATTTTGAAGTGTAATTTCTCTAGATACAGAATTCTCAGTTCCTGGGATTCTTCTTTTGATACTTTAAATATTTCATTACACTTCCTTCTTGCTTGTATAGTTTCTGAAGAGAAGTCTGATGTAGTTCTTATCCTTGGTCCTCTACAGGTCAGGATTTTTGTTCCTCTGGCTACTTTCACGATTTTTCCTTTGTCTTTGATTTTCTGCAGTTTGAGTATGATATGCCTAGGAATAGGTTTTTTTTTTTTTTTTTTTTTGTATCTATCCTGCTTGGTGTTCTCTGAGATTCCTGGATCTGTGGTTTGGTGTCTTCCATTAGTTTGAGAACATTTGCAGTCATTATTACATTAAATATTTCTTCTGCTCCTTTCTTTCTCTTCTCTCCTAATATTTGTCCTGTGCATTTATTACACATTTTGTAATTATCCCATAGTTCTTGGATATTCTGTTCTGTTTTTTTCATTCTTTTTTCTCTTTGTATTTCAGTCTTAGACGTTTCTACTGACATTTCTTTTTTTTTTTTTTTTTCTGGTAAATATTATATATTCAATATGAAACAGGAGGAAAGGGGGCAGGGCACAACCTTTAAAAGAATTACATAGCCCGAGGACACAACATAAACTGATTAGAACAAAATAGGTCCAAGATGGCGGACGAGTCTACTTCCACTAGACCTTGAGCCTCAGTATACACTCATTGTAACACATCAGCAAGCTAAGCGACACACCCACAGGTGCCACGACAGTTCCAAGGATGACCATAAAGGTCAAAAAGTGGGCGGTGGCTCAATTCCTAGAAATCCCCACCCCTTCCCCAAAATAGCTGGAATACTCCTCCCACTCATCAGCGTATGAAATTACTCACCCCTATAAAACTAACAACCCCATACCCTGGTGCTGCCCTCGCCTTCTTTTTTTTTTTTTTTATTTTTTTATTTTTTTTTATAGGTATACCTGGATTTAATTCTCACTTCTACCGCTTGGAAGCTGGATAGCCTTAGGCAAGTTTCATACCTCCCTGAAATTCACTTAATTCAGTCTGTAAAATGGCATAATAACTTATTATAGCATCCTTTTAGGAATTTTAAATCAGTTCTTGAAATAAAAGTACACAATATATAGACAAGTATGGATTCCTCAATAGATGTTTGACCTTTCATTTCTCCAGTATCCCACCCGCATCAAATAAAGAAAAATACTTTTTAAAATTTATGAATATTTCATTGTTGTAAAGTTAAAGCCATAAAAATAATCAAATGGCCTACTATCATACCGTTAGAAGAAAAAAAAAAGGTGTTCATGAGAGTTCCATATTAGAATACAAGTTTTCCTTAGGCACCTGTTTATGTATGCTATTCTGCTCTTTACAATAAATAATTAAATTTAAAAGACTTAATTCCTCACTTTTAAGACCTTATTAGTTTACAAATTACATATTGACCTATGCTAAATTTTATACCGACCCATGCTAATGAATTCAGTACAGAAAACAAAAAACACTGCACTCAAGCAAACTACATATATATATATATATATATATGCATAACTTATATGAGAATTGCTACTCCAGCTTTCTTTTGGTTTCCATTTGCATGAAATACCTCTTTTCCATCCCCTTACTTTCAGTCTGTATGTGTCTCTAGGTCTGAAGTGGGTCTCTTGTAGACAGCAAATATATGGGTCTTGTTTTTGTATCCATTCAGCCAATCTGTGTCTTTTGGTGGGAGCATTTAGTCCATTTACATTTAAGGTAATTTTCGATATGTGTGTTCCCATTCCCATTTTCTTAATTGTTTGGGGTTTGTTATTGTAGGTCTTTTCCTTCTTTTGTGTTTCTTGCCTAGAGAAGTTCCTTTAGCAGTTGTTGTAGAGCTGGTTTGGTGGTGCTGAACTCTCTCAGCTTTTGCTTGTCTGTAAAGGTTTTAATTTCTCCATCAAATCTGAATGAGATCCTTGCTGGGTAGAGTAATCTTGGTTGCAGGTTTTTCTCCTTCAACACTTTCAATATGTCCTGCCACTCCCTTCTGGCTTGCAGAGTTTCTGCTGAAAGATCAGCTGTTAACCTTATGGGGATTCCCTTGTGTGTTATTTGTTGTTTTTCCCTTGCTGCTTTTAATATGTTTTCTTTGTATTTAATTTTTGACAGTTTGATTAATATGTGTCTTGGCGTATTTCTCCTTGGATTTATCCTGTATGGGACTCTCTGTGCTTCCTGGACTTGATTAACTATTTCCTTTCCCATATTAGGGAAGTTTTCAACTATAATCTCTTCAAATATTTTCTCAGTCCCTTTCTTTTTCTCTTCTTCTTCTGGAACCCCTATAATTCGAATGTTGGTGCGTTTAATGTTGTCCCAGAGGTCTCTGAGACTGTCCTCAGTTCTTTTCATTCTTTTTTCTTTATTCTGCTCTGCAGTAGTTATTTCCACTATTTTATCTTCCAGGTCACTTATCCGTTCTTCTGCCTCAGTTATTCTGCTATTGATCCCATCTAGAGTACTTTTAATTTCATTTATTGTGTTGTTCATCGTTGCTTGTTTCATCTTTAGTTCTTCTAGGTCCTTGTTAACTGATTCTTGCATTTTGTCCATTCTATTGTCCATTCTATCTCCAAGATTTCGGATCAACCTTACTATCATTATTCTGAATTCTTTTTCAGGTAGACTGCCTATTTCCTCTTCATTTGTTAGGTCTGGTGGGTTTTTATCTTGCTCCTTCATCTGCTGTGTGTTTTTCTGTCTTTTCATTTTGCTTATCTTACTGTGTTTGTGGTCTCCTTTTTTGCAGGCTGAAGGTTCGTAGTTCCTGTTGTTTTTTGTGTCTGTCCCCAGTGGCTAAGGTTGGTTCAGTGGGTTGTGTCGGCTTCCTGGTGGAGGGTACTAGTGCCTGTGTTCTGGTGGATGAGGCTGGATCTTGTCTTTCTGGTGGGCAGGTCCACGTCTGGTGGTGTGTTTTGGGGTGTCTGTAGACTTATTATGATTTTGGGCAGCCTCTCTGCTAATGGGTGGGGTTGTGTTCCTGTCTTGCTAGTTGTTTGGCATAGGATGTCCAGCACTGTAGCTTGCTGGTCGTTGAGTGAAGCTGGGTGCTGGCGTTGAGATGGAGATCTCTCGGAGATTTTTGCTGTTTGATATTATGTGCAGCTGGGAGGCCTCTTGTGGACCAGTGTCCTGAAGTTGGCTCTCCCACCTCAGAGGCACAGCACTGACTCCTGGCTGCAGCACCAAGAGCCTTTCATCCACAGGGCTCCTTAATTTGGGATGATTCGTTGACTATTCAGGTATTCCACAGATGCAGGGTATATCAAGTTGATTGTGGAGCTTTAATCCGCTGCTCCTGAGGCTGCTGGGAGAGATTTCCCTTTCTCTTCTTTGTTCTCACAGCTCCCAGGGGCTCAGCTTTGGATTTGGCCCCGCCTGTGCGTGTAGGTCGGCGGAGGGCGTCTGTTCTTTGCTCAGACAGGACGGGGTTAAAGGAGCCGCTGATTCGGAGGCTCTGGCTCACTCAGGCCGGGGGGTAGGGAGGGTCACGGAGTGTGGGGCGGGCCTGCAGCGGCAGAGGCCGGCGTGACGTTGCAGCCTGAGGCGCGCCGTGCGATCTCCCGGGCGAGTTGTCCCTGGATCCCGGGACCCTGGCAGTGGCGGGCTGCACAGGCTCCCCGGAAGGGCGTGTGGCTAGTGACCTGTGTTCGCACACAGGCCTCCTGGTGGCGGCAGCAGCGGCCTTAGCATCTCATGTCTGTCTCTGGGCTCCGCACTTTTAGCCGCGGCTCGCGCCCGTCCCTGGAGTTCTCTCAAGCAGCGTTCTTAATCCCCTCTCCTCGTGTACCAGGAAACAAAGAGGGACGTAAAAGTCTCTTGCCTCTTCGGCAGGTCCAGACTTTTCCCCGGACTCTCTCCCGGCTAGCCGCGGTGCACTAACGCCCTGCAGGCTGTGTTCACGTCGCCAACCTCAGTCCTCTCCCGGCGCTCCGACAAAAGCCGGAGCCTCAGCTCCCAGTCCCGCCCGCCCTGGCGGGCGAGCAGAAAAGCCTCTCGGCTGGTGAGTTCCGGTCGGCCCGATCCTCTGCGCTGGAATCTGTCCGCTTTGCCCTCCGCACCCCTGTTGCTGTGCTCTCCTCCGCGGCTCCCAAGCTCCCCCACTCCGCCTCCCGAAGTCTCCACCCGCGAAGGGGCTTCCTAGTGTGTGGACACTTTTCCTCCTTCACAGCTCTCTCCCGCTGGTGCAGGACCCGTCCCTATCCTTTTGTCTCTGTTTAGTTTTTTCTTTTGCCCTAACCAGGTACGTGGGGGGTTCCTTGCCTTTTGGGAGGTCTGAGGTCTTCTGCCAGTGTTCAGTAGGTGCTCCGTAGGAGTTCTTCCACGCGTAGATGTATTTCTGGTGTATCTGTGGGGAGGAAGGTGATCTCCGCGTCTTACTCTTCCGCCATCTTCCCGGAAGTCCCCCTCTATTCTCATTTTACTTTAGAGCTTAGAACAATTAGATGGCAACATCTGGCAAATATTGCTCCAAACTAGATGCTAAACATAATTATTTTAAAAGTGTGTTTGTGCTGAGATCAGAAATAAAAAAAAGAATATTACCTTTATAATTAAAATACATTTTTGAAATTAAAAAAAAATTAAATGTTGTTCCCTTTGTAATCATTTAATATTTTCTTTTCTCTGGAGCTTCAAGAGTTATAATCCAAATTGCAACTGAAGGAAGCTTAAGCTAGCTGATGTGCACCTAGCTATTTCCCTGCTTCAAAGCCTACAGAACCATCTGCTTGTTGGCAGGTGTAATTAATTAGCTAAGTGGAAGAGACACTCCCTTTTAGAGTGAACAGGAGGAGAGGAGGGAGAAGTCTATGAAAAACCAATTCTGGGCAGACCAATTGGCTGGGTGCCTCTGGGCAAATTTCCGATGCTGAAAACTCATTGAATTGAATGGTTCTTAATTTCACAAGATTTCTAATTACAGCTAGGATAATAAGATGGGATCCAAGTTGAAAAAAAAGTTGGCACTTTTTAAGGAAAATCCTTCCACACAATGTAGACATCCTAAAGTGCAGAAGTTCATTTACTTATACATTTTATCCATTTATTCGCTCAACTTTGCTAATAAGCAGTTTTGAGTCTATTTGGCTGACAGGTGGCAAATGCATATTTATAATAGGAAAATGTATCAAGTTAAATTTTTTTTTATCTGAACCAAAATTTCTTTTCAGAAGTAGTCAAAGAGAAGTCAGTCCAAAGTAGTGCATCATTACTCATGTAATAAATTAAAAAAAGACTACATTCTAAGAAAAAAAATGAGCAAAAATATTATAAAAACCAAAATCACAAATTTCCTATAAATGTACCTAAATAAATTTCCTATAAATTTTTCTAAACAGCTTACGTTAAGTTTTTATTAAAGGGTCTAAACGCTAATGAATTCTACAATGCATCCTCTTGTAAATGCTCTAATTTGCAAAAAGCAGAATTCTGTCTTAAACTCAAATGTCTCCTTGGGCTTGGCCTTCAGTGGATAAGGGGAGGAGGGCTCAAGAAACAGGAGTGGGTGGAAATGAGGACACTCTTGCAACTACAGGGCGCAATGGCCACCTAGCTTCAAAGAGTGTCACCAAGAGACAACGGGAGCTCAGGATTGCCAGAGCTTAGTTTTCTTCATGGAGTCCAGAGATCCAGAATTTATTGGTAAATATCCAAATTTTTGGATATCCAAAATGTTTAAAAATATCCAAATTTTTAAACATTTGCTGTACCAAGCCAAGCACAGCGGTGGTCCAGTTATGCTCTTTGACTAGCAGTTTACCACATCTAGTTTAGTGTTCCTCAATAATTATCAAGCCTTTATACCAATAACCATATTGAGATTGTATCTCATTGATCAAGTCTTGTCAGCTCCTCTACCTAGTGACAGAGAATGGAAAAGGAAGATGAGGCAGTGCTATAATTTATGAGAGAGCAAAGAAGTAAAAAAGCCCCTACAGTTTCATGAAGAATGGAGTTGAGCGGGCAATGAATTCTATACCACCTCTTCATTCGTTTTGTGATCCTCATTTGTTGTAATAGAGATGAAATAAGCCTCTGGCTACAGAAAAAGGTTTGGCATGTGTGCTGCTGAAATATCACCATGGTACATCATACTCTGACTACTGAAGTCATGTGGATTTTATACAGGTGAAGACTTATATACAGGTGAAGACTGAAAGATGAAATCCAGTAACCGGCTGTCATATTAGCATGGTCATGTTTACAAGAGTAACTTAATAGCACAAAGAAAACTAGACTAAAGGTACACTGTAAAGTTAAATTTCAATTTAGATAAAGGGGACAAAAATAGAAAAAAGGTGCAGCCAGGAATATACTCCCAGACTTTATTGGCCCTAAATTAATCAGCCCGGTGGGGATATATACCTGATACTTGGAGAGCAGAGGTAGAAAAGGAGAAAGAAAAGTTTAATCTGTATTTTTCATAATTCTGAATGGGATTTTGCTAAAAAAAAGTGATTCCTGTGCAATATATAGAATTTCTTCTTCGGAAATAAATGAATTGAGTGACGTTGAGATCCCACTAGCACTGAAATCAACAGGCCAAAAAAAATTCCAAGGAAGCCATTCCATTAGTTAGACTTTCAAAAGAAAGAAATTCTAAGAACTGACATTAGACAAACTAGGATGCTTTCAGCCAGGGGTAGGGTATACGTGAAATTTTAGCTGCCCATTGTTTTTTATTCTGCTCTAAAAAACACCAGGTAATAGTCAGAAGATTTCTGGGAATCAAATTGTGAACCAAAAGTTGATCTCTCCTCTATACTTAGGACACAAGAATCTTAAGATACTTGGGCTCTTTCCCCTCATTCCATATCTCAGGGATTATTTTTCTTTTTACTTTTTTTTTTTTTTTTTTTTTAGTGCTGTAGCCTCCCTCTCTTGTCCATTTTGGAGGGAAGTGGTTATATTGAGTCCTTCTGCATCAAACCTTCATCCCTAATAGTGAGTGTTACTTCTATCTCTGAGCAGTAGTTAGAGCCATTTCAACAGGACTCTATGCAGCCTCTACCTGCCATAGGCTGGAAGTTGGTCTGTGATCCTGAAACCCA
This sequence comes from Orcinus orca, assembly GCF_937001465.1. Lineage (NCBI taxonomy): Eukaryota > Metazoa > Chordata > Mammalia > Artiodactyla > Delphinidae > Orcinus > Orcinus orca. Next base: position 95,649,999 of record NC_064565.1, read on the forward strand.
TGTTTGTTTGTTTGTTTGTTTCTTGACTCTATTCAGAAGAGTTGGAGAAGAACAAAGATTTGTCTAACAAAATACCTGAGGGCAATAATAGTTTCTGGAAAGGAGTTTAATGGAGAAAATACAGAGTATTCCAGGTCAAAGGAGAAAACACGTATGAGAGAGTATGAGTGTAGACAAATATAGAGAAAGGAGGTAAGTGTTTATTTAAAATATTTTGCCAACACATATTATTTACACTGATTTGTTCTAGGTGTTTCAAGAGATGGCTGGCCCCTTCTCCAAACTATATCACCTCTTGGCTATATAACTGTATTGTTTTGTACCTTATTCTCTTGCTTCTAACCAATTAATTTACCATAGTCTGCTAATGTAATCATTCAAAATAATCCTAATAATATTAAAGACCAAGACTTTGAAAAATGGTGAAACTGACATCAAATAAACATAATTCAGAAAGTAGTAGAAATTTCAAAATTATATATAGTTAGTATCCTCAGATAATTTGGGGAAAATGTGTAAAAAATGAACACACTTAGAATCCTATAAGAAGAAACAACCAAGGAAGAAACAAGTGTTCTTGAAAATGACAAATATCATTTCCTACAAAGGTTTAATAGAAGTATTGGAACATAAAATTGAAGAACTCTCCCAGAGAGTAGAAAAAGCAGAGAAAGAAAAATAAGAGAAAAAATTAAAGAAATAAAGGATATACCTAGGCAGATCAAAATTAAGGGTTCCAGAAAGAAAGAACAAAGAACACATAGAAGAATAAAATATCAAAGATATAAAGGCAAAATAACATCAGACTTCTCAACAGGGAGACTATATGTTAAAAGGTATACTTCAAATACCGTGTGAAATTGCTTTTCGCGTAGCATTTTGAACCCAAATAACCATCAATTGAAACCATCAATGAATAAGTATAGAAGGAAGACATTTTTAGATATTCAAGGACCTAGCAAAATTCTCCTTATGATTTTTCTAAGGAACACATATGAAGGTATTCTTCAGGAAAACAAGGGAACAAAGGAAAGTAGTGGAAAATGTGCGATGCAGGACCCAGCCCAGGAAATCTGTAAAGAGAAGTACGAGGATGCAGCTGACTTAGAGAAATGAATACTTCTGGTGAAGTAAAACTGAGAGTTCAATAAGAGTGAACTCCAGGAAAAAGGGGACTGATAGAATGCATGATATTATAAAGAGTTTAGCAACAACTGGACTATAATAAAAACAAGTACTGCAAGATAATGGAAACCAAATAGAAACATGAGGAAAAACAAAGAAAAAAAAAACTACACAAGAAAATGAATATAATTGTATTTTTTGTCTCTGCCACAAATTATCTTTAAAAAAATTATAATAATGTGGGACTTCCCTGGCGGTCCAGTGGTTAAGACTTCGTCTTCTAATGCAGGGGGTATGGATTCAATCCCTGGGAGCTAAGCAGCCAAAAAAAAGCCAAAAACAGAAAACAGAAGCAATATTGTAACAAATTCAAGAAAGACTTTTTTTGTTGTTTTTTTTTTTTTGCGGTACACGGGCCTCTCACTGTTGTGGCCTCTCCCGTTGTGGAGCACAGGCTCTGGACGTGCAGGCGCAGCGGCCATGGCTGACGGGCCCAGCTGCTCCGCGGCTTGTGGGATCTTCCCGGACCCGGGGCACGAACCCGTGTCCCCTGCATCGGCAGGTGGACTCTCAACCACTGCGCCACCAGGGAGGCCCCAAGAAAGACTTTAAAAATAAATGGTTCACATCAAAAAAAATCTTTAAAAATTTTTATAGTAATGTAAATACTGTATATTTTCAATTTTTAGCAAAGAAATATAGTATCTTTTTAATAGTTAAAGAACAAAATTGTTAAGGTTGTTAACATATTCTGTTCAACGGATAATGTCTAAAACTGACAAAACAAAAATAATCATATTCAAGACATTCAAACATATATTGATAACCATCAGAAGAGACAGCTAAATAAGGTAGAGTAGGCAAAGCAGAGTGTTGTTGATTTTAACCGTGTGAATGTATTATTTTTTAGAAAAATACACAGAGAAAAAACAAGCTGAAACAATTCAATAATGGCCACATATAATGAAGATCCCTGAGGCCAGGGTAATATGCTGTTAAGATCATAGTGGCAGGTGGCTCTTGAGCTGTAATACTGCGTTCCTTTGAAACCTCTGAAATACTGAATCTTGAAAGATAAAAAATAGAAAGAAATCCAACAGGGATCAGTTCCATGACACATTGTGCATTTACATCATTGTTTGTTACAGGAAATATTTAATGTTCTTCCTATTTCACATATTGCCTTTCTTCGAAGGAATTCTGTGTGCTTCCCATTTACTCTTGCATTCAGTGAAGATTTAATAACATCAATATTTAAATAAAAATTTTTTTCAGGGACATTTTCCCATTGACTCTATATTGCTATCCCTATCCTAAAATTGTGAAATTCAAGGCATGTGGAAGTTAATTGACTTAGTTCTTCAAGAAAGGATGGTGAGGGCTTCCCTGGTGGTGCAGTGGTTAAGAATCTGCCTGCCATTGCAAGGGGACATGGGTCAAGCCCTGGTCTGGGAAGATCCCACATGCCACGGAGCAACTAAGCCTGTGCGCCACAACCACTGAGCGCCACCACTACTGAGCACCACAGCTACTGAGCTTGTGCTCTAGAGCTCGTGAGCCACAACTACTGAGCCCATGTGCCACAACTACTGAAGTCCACGAGCCTAGAGCTTGTGCCCCACAACAAGAGAAGCCACCGCAATGAGAAGCCCACGCACCGCAACAAAAAGTAGCCCCCGCTCGCCACAACTAGAGAAAGCCCGCGTGAAGCAACCAAGATCCAATGCAGCCAAAAATTAAAAAAATAAATAAAATAAATAAATTTATAATAAAAAAAGGATGGTGAAATATGTCTCAATTCCTTTGAGAAACATTTTCACTTGTCTCCTATTTTTATAAATCTGACATATTTAATAATACTAATGCTGTAACTACTCTCAAAATTAATTCATCAATTTGCATCAAGAATCTTAAATTAGTAATTCTCTTTTAATTAGAGAATTTGCCAAAAGCATAATAAACCAATATTTCTGAGAGTATTATACATAAATGCAAAATATTGGAGATTTGCAAAATATTTAGCACTACTGGACTAATAAACTGTGGTGCATGTATATATGCTAAGTACTATGCAGCTATTGTAAACATGTTTTAAAATAGTTTTAAAATATGAGAATGATTTCATTAATTAAAAATAGCAGAAATCTAAATACAAGTTAAATGCAATTTGCTTGAAATATACCTTAGGCATATATATTCATAATGCATACATATACAATACATACAATACTGGAACAAAATACCCTACTTATCATCTAGATGATGTTAGTAAAACTTTGAGCTTCACTTTATTCATCAGAAAAAATGTATAATACTACTTTGTAGTGTTATATAAGGATAAATGAGTTTGATGGATATGAATATATCATAATTACTGCTAAAGAGTAAGGGGTGTTTGTGTATAAAATTACTGTAAGCATAATGATATACAGCTTAAAATTATATCATATATATAATATATGCAGAATATTGAGGTGAAGACATTAAAATTAAATCTTCAAAATTCTAGGTAATTACACAGAAAATAAGTATAATAATATAGAGGCATTAACATGAAAGCCTCAAAACAGGTAGAAGCTCACTCAGCTGGTGAATCATAGTCTTTGAGTTGGACTTTTATAATGTCTGATTTAACAAACAACTAAATCAATCTGAAAGTTTCTAAATAATGCTCCAGTATTATTGTGTCAGAGCACAGTGATAGTAGTTTCTAGAACCTGTGCACATAGTCATTACGCCATGTGACTTTTATCAATTACATAGTCACACACATGAATATATAAACTGTGATCTGATATCCACAGTCAGTTAATATCTGTTTGTCCCAGAGTAATTGTAAATAGTGCCTCATTTTACCCTCACAATAAACTGTATGGTGATCCTATTATTTAAAAAAGATAAGACATTCTCTATATGAATGGTCTTTACAAATGGTAAAGTTAAAGTAAAAGTTTAAATACATTTTAAATTTCAAAACTGCAAGTTTCTGGTAAAGAAAAATATAAACTGCTATAATTATTAAAATATTTTATAATACCAAATATAATTTTTCATAAAATAACTTAGAAAGAAAAGCATTTGACTTTCCTCAGGTGTTACATTTCCTTGTTTTGCAAAAAAAATTCAGCAGTTTGCTTCTTCTCAAGAGAGTAAAGTAAAAAAGCAATCAATCAAATTTCTAGAGATTGTCAAAAAATGTTAAGAAATAATAACAGAGCATAAAGAGAATTTTTCCCTTCAGGAATTTCAACTCTTCTAATATTCCATTTTCAAAAAACTCCATTACTGTGACAAGTTCTACCAGAAAATGTTTAATTCATTGCAAGTAGCAAACAACTAAATTTCTGTATTTTTGTTTATGGTGTATAAAGCTGATAAAAATGTAAAAATCCTATTGGTCTTAATAAAATACTGTTACTATATAAAGGTATCTTAAAGTGTATCATTTATAAAGAAACATTGATTGTTTCTAAAATTAAAAAAAATTAATAGTACTTTAAAAAATTTATCTAACATGTTTGTGACATTGGAAAATAAAGTTGCACATCTCAACTAGTTTTGAATAACATAATGATATAAAACTAATCGATCATCACCAACAACAAGCACCACCGCTCATAAAACACACAGAACTGTCCTGAAAAAATAAACAAGCTGTGATTTCACAGAAAATATAATTGCGATCAGTATTTAACATTTACTTCCCCTATTTGTGGAAACATGGTCAGTAGTTAGCAAGTAATGGAGCTGGAAATGCTATGTTCCCAGAGGTACTATTTTCTAAATGAGATGCAAAACTCCAAGCTTGACCATAAGTGGCATTAAAAATCCCAAGGCACCTTTCAGGGAAAGTAGCAGTGTTTGCCTCAATGTCCTGGCTTGATTCCAACTAACTAATTACACTCAGCCTGCCTGGATAATTGTAGATTGTTTTAATGTGAGAATGCAGTTTCCTTGTTTGATCGTAATGGTTGGGTCTTTCTTTGAAAAGTCCATCTCACAAAGTTACAGGGCGAATTCTTAAGGCTGATCATTTCTTTTAAACATACATGAAGACCCAGGGTCTGCCTAGTATCTATCTCAAGACTTCAAATAATTAGAGTCCTGGAACTAAACTGATACTGAGTTTTGTATAGATCAATAGATTTAGGCAGGACCACAGGGAAGACACGGGGAACCTCTCTAATTTGGAACCTCAACAGAGCATTGTCAATGGTGAGGGGCTCAGGGGAGCAGTTCTAAAACATTTAGTCAACCTCCCTTAGGCATAATAGTGATATATCTGATTATTACTCTACTCAATATATACATATATACTAACCATGCAAAAATAGATAGTTTTTATTTTCCAGGACAAAAGTTTGGACAGGTATTGTAGATTTATACTTCACCTTCTGATGCTGTAGTAGAGATTTCTATCTGTCTCCCTAAATTCCTTCCCTCCCTTTTTTCCATAGTAATAGAGATTTGCTGGCCATGTATTCACCAAACTAAAGACTGTATTTCCCAGTGTTCCCTGCAGCTAAGTGTGGCCACATGACAAAGTCCTGATCAGTGGGGTGAAGTGGGCAGAAGTAAGGTGTACCGCTTCTGGATTTTGCTTTTAAAGTTAAGGTATGAGCCTGTATCTTTCCTCTTCTGTTCTTCCCCAAGGGTACATGGTTAATAGCCATTTTCAATTATACATATGAGAACAACAAACAATGGGATAGTGGTGGCACAAGATGGAAAGAATCTGGGTTCCCCCGACATCGTGGAAACAACATATCAGCTGTAGACTCTTGTAGGATGAATGTTTTTGGTTGCTTTAGGAGAGGGTTAAAAACGTCTATCTTGTTACAGCTACTATTGTTAATGTGGTTCATTATTTCTTAGTTGAATCTGTATCTTAACTAATAAAGAACATTACACATTATATATCTCTTCCTATCTTTTCTCTTCCTATCTTTTCCATTAAAGAATGTTTTATAATAGCTAGCTTCCTCACTTTACAAAGTTCTTCATATCACAATCAAACAAAAATTGATATCTTAGGATAAATATATACTGTTTGAAGGATATGCCCAGTACTCTGTTTCAGTACTTTATTTATATTAGTTCATTTAATTCACACAACTGTTCCATTAGCAGGATATTATAATTACCCCCATTTCATGGATGAATAAATAGATAAAGTTGGCCAAGGCCACACGTTCTTAAATGACAGATCTGAGATACAGGCTCACACAGTCTGTCTATAGGAGCCTTAAATCCACATGACAACAGTGGGGAGGCAGGTAATGCAAATGAGAAAAATGTATGCATGGGGACCATGACAAACTGGAGACCAGACACTTTATCTCAAAGCTGAAGTTGCTTCATGGTTCCAGCCACGTTTACTGGAATGCAGACACAAGGTTGAATAAACCTCAAAATTGTTTTTCTTCCAAGAAACGGGAAATTCCTATATCTAATTATTAGGAAAATTTTTTAGATGATTAGGAGACACTGTGCAAGACAAATCATATCTGTGGCCTATCAGCAGAGAAGTTGTAATGCATACAGATATGATAAACACCATCTGCCTAATGGCAAAGTCAGATACAATACGGTAAGAGCTAAAATAGGGCAGTCTGAGAACACAGAGGAGAGCCATCTGTAGTCTGGCAGTCTTCATACACCAGGAGATGTCTCAGCTGAGTTTTGAATTACTAGTATTTGCTACTTAGAGAAGTGTGGTGATTGGGGCAGAAGTATATTCCAATAAAATACTAATTAGAAATAGTCTCTAAATGATGAAAAAACTATTTTTTAAATACTCTGAAATAAGCATGAAATAAAGACAATCTTTCTTTTCATTCAAGGTAATATATGTGACTTTTGAAAAAAAGAGAATTCAGATATTAGTTCTTGGATTAAATACACTAAAGCTAAAACTACGTATTTACATTAACTTGAATAACTAATGATTTATGAAAAGAAACACTGAATTTTTTAAACGTATTCCATAGGCCCATAATGAAGACAAATTATGTGAGAAATGATGTGCTCAGTTCTCTTGTAGGTGGGAGGGTAAGTAGGGCCACTAAGAACAAAAAGTGGAGAATATAATTCTTATCTCTAGTTGAACATTTTCCCACATGTGTTTATAAAATATCTGCTCTAAAATAACACATAGTTTCAAATTTCTAAAATTTATTTCTAAATTTCTAAAATTTCTATTTAAAATTTATTTTCTTCTCACTTTTTCATCAAGTTTGAAAGTGAAGAATAATATTAGTTTTTGAAAGCCCAATTTTAAGTATTATTTCTAGATGCTATAAGAACCAAATAATATGATTCAAACCTTACCTAAAAGTTTCCCTTGTTATTATTTACCTGTGGCCCAGAATACATGTGTGATTATTTAGATAAAATCATTTTTTATTTATTAATTCAATTATTATTAATTTATTGGCAAATTGGGGAAAGATTTAATGATGTCTACTTTGTGACAGAACTTGTCCTAAGAGCTAGAGATATAAAAATGAAATAACATGGTCTCTCATCACAAGGAAAACTTTCTTCAAATAAAGAAAAAGACAAAAATATGTTACCACAGGTAAAGACACATGCTATAATGGAGATATACAAAGTGCATGGAGAAAAAAAGACTATGAAATCTGCTAGGGGGAATTAGGGAAAGCTTTGGTTTGAAATTTGTAGAATAAACAGGCATTTGGCACAGGGACTGCTAGGGAGTGAGCATTCTGGGAAGGTGCCCAGCATTTGCAGGAAATGGAGGTATGAAAGGTGGTACTAACTAGTAACCACTAAAAGTAATTCTGTGTCTCTAGAGTATGTGTAGCAGGAATGAGGCAAGGGCAGATGGACAGAAAATGGAGCAGACTGGCAGGGGGACTTTCACAAAGCTTTCAATTGTTTTCATAGTATAATGGGAAGTTTAGGTATAAAGTACATCAAATAATTCTGAGAAGGTAAGTAGCGTGTTCTAATTTTTTAAGTTAGTAAATGATTTTGGAAGCAATTCTGAGAATAGATTGGGAAAAACTAGAGGCCAAAATAGCAGTAATAAAAGTATCGCAACAGCCTGGGGTGGGGGAAAGTCTCAACTAGGCTAATGCACTGGGAATAGTGAGTAGATATGAAATAGAATCAAAAAAGGTTTTCGTTGTTTTTAGATATGGGTGATAAAGCAGACAATAATAAATTCCACATTTCTGACTTTAATAAATGAGTAAATACTGAACATTGGAATAGATGAGCCCAACCAGTTTGGTAAGGGTTGACCATGATGAGCTGACTGTTGGATGGAGTTTAGTTTGGGATGCTTGTGGGAAATATCTTACATTCAAATCATTAAGCATCATTCTAATAGTTAATTGAGTAAGGGATATAAACAGACAATTCAAAAGCAGATATTTACAATTCATAAATATATTTGAAAAAGTGCTCAACTTTTTTTTTTTTTTTTTTTTTTTTGCGGTACACGGGCCTCTCACTGTTGTGGCCTCTCCCGTTGAGGAGCACAGGCTCCGGACGCGCAGGCTCAGTGGCCATGGCTCATGGGCCCAGCCGCTCCGCGGCATGTGGGATCCTCCCAGACCGGGGCACGAACCCGTGTCCCCTGCATCGGCGGGCGGACTCTCAACCACTGCGCCACCAGGGAAGCCCTCAACTTTTTAATAATCAATGAAATAGCGAAGAAAATGAGGTGCTAGTTTATTCTTACTTAACATCAGCAGTGACAACCAGGAATTAGAAACTTCCCATGCTGGCGCAAGCGGAATGAAATAGTGTCTGTTACTCACAGCTGGTAGTGTTGCAATGACTTTCATCTTTTATCAAATAATATATTTTCTGGGGAGCTATCCTAGTGAAAGAATGTAACATACAAAGAAAACTATATCCAAAAAGGTGTTCATTGATATGTTATGCAAATGACACAACAAACCGAAATTCACATAAATGTCTAAGTAGTTAGAAAATACAGAAAATATGGCATGAGTATTTGATGGAATATTTTATAGCTATTCATAATATAATAATGCATAACTACAATTGTAGTAAATTGAATTGTTAGCCCAAATTATTTATACCTTTGTACATCCGGACTCTTGTTGTGGCCTCTCAGTAGGAAAAGTGTATTTCCCTATCACTTGCCTTTAGGCTTCGTCACATGACTTGTTTTGGCCAGTGAGATGGCAGAAGTGACAATGCGCCATTTCTAAGCCTAGGCCTTAATAGGCAGCATGAGGTTTTTGTTTCCCTCTGGGCTGTACCATAGCCATGGTAAGAGTTTCCAATACTATTACAGCTGTGATCCCTTCACCTGGACCCTAGAATAAAAATTGCATGAAGCAAAACTGCCCCAGGCCATCCCAGCTAGGCCTGACACTTAAAGCAGAGCTTCCCAATCAAGCCTTGTATAGATCACCAGACCAGATCTTTAGCTAACCATAAATTCATAAGAATAAATAATGATGTTAAGTTACTGGCTTTTATTAGGGTGGCTTTTGATGCATCATTTTGGGGGCAATAGTTAACGAAAACAACAATGAAGATATTCATACAGAGAATGACAGAAAGGAAATAACCAGAAATTACAAAATTGTTGATGTTTTTAGGTTTGGGGATTGTGAGATGCCAGGCTTATGGAAAGTTTAATCAGATATTTTTATGTAACTGAGCTGCAACCAATGTAAGGGATAAGAACATCTTGAAAGTTAAGATGTTCTTTCATATGAAAGAAGTCACTCATTTTATGAGCATCTACATTTAAAAATAAAGGTATATTACTTTGCCGTAGATTGTTTCTTTTAAAAATTCTATATCATATGAAATAATTCCTAGCAGAATTAGCTTTACTACCTTCAGTCCAAAATGAAGAATCTATGGAACCTTAAACAATCTTATCTAACTTAAAACATCTTCCTCATATACTATTGCAGTGAACTCAGTGGCAATTTAAGTCCGTATTTCTAAGGCTTTACAGAGTATGTTAACTCCAAATAGTTTCACAACTTAAGAATATCAATGATCAAAGATAGGGCTTCTATTTGTGTATGCAATTTACATACTCTGATAACTTTACACTTTTGTAATAACTGGTTAATGTTACACTTTTCACCATGTTTTTCACTTAAGTTTTGAGGGCCCAATTTGAGGACCAAGTCATTGTTACTCAATATTTACATTCATAGAAAAGTTGAAAAGGGAGATGGAATAAACAAAATGTAAAATTGGATATAAAAGAAAATGTCTGCAACAGAATGAGTAACATGGCTGAGAGTTATTATGACAAAGACCACTTTTTGCAGAATGGTGATTTAAGCCCTGCTGACTCTCCAAGCTCCTGTTTGGAGTACTCCCACCCCGTCTGGGTACTTTACTTCAGATGACCAATGTTTTCATGTTGCCCTCTAGCTACCAAGAACACTTCACTGAAGCATTTTAGAATTACTGCTAAAAAAATTTTTCTACTTCATAGGTTTCTTTAATCCTTTTTAAAGTTTAAGCTGCCCTGATTCTCACTTCTTTTCTGCTAATTGCTGTAGAAGAACAGCATCTAGTAAACTAAGTCCCCTTCAGGGACTAGAGTACTTCATGTTATACCTAGTCCAGGAATACTTCTTATTTGGCAAAGAGTACCTGCATATGCTGCATTACTAATGAATAAAAGTCTGCTGTTGGGTATCTCTGGTAGTATGGAAAGCCAAGGTAGGAAACAATATAGGCAAGAAGAGCTTTGTAGTGTGTTTCAAATTGTACCATTCAGACAACTATTTCATTTACACATGATCTGCCAAATTACTTCCCTTTTAAGTTAAATTCAATCCATAATATTAATTTATTTTCCTTGAAAAGAAAAAATACTACCTAAAACAACCACTCAAAGTTTGTATTTTCACAAACTTTGGTTTCCTAAATAGAATACAGAAGCTCTTTAAATTCATTATACCAGAAAGATTTGATTTTAAAATATATGTTTATAGTGGAAAATAAATAAAAATTTGACAATGATTATTTGATGAGTAAAATTAAGTAAGACCTAAGGAAAGAAGGAAAATGGAGTGCACATAACCCCAAACTATAATTATACATTATTTTTCCTACTTCCAAAATTTTCTGTAATGGTAAATTTCTTTACAAGACATGTAATTGACTTCACCGTTGTTAATTTCTCTATATTCTACATTACTGTATAGTAAAACTTCTGTATCTTATTTACCATGTAGTAATGCTGTTTTAAGGCTTATAACAATTGCATTATGAATAACTGATTTAAATAAAGTTAGCAAATCAAAAGAGAGGAACAAAACTATTGCAGGATGACAGAGCAGATATAATTTTTTTTTCCACAAGGGAGAAAAGGGACAGGGCTTTCCATATCACAAATCACTGTATGTTTTTACTTTAGTAGAAAAACAAATTATGTTTTAAAATATTAAGTTCACTGAATAGTTTGAATAAAATTAAAACATGTAGATTTATTATCATCATCATAATGATAGTAAGTAGTTAACTATAATGAACATACTTATACTTACTTCCAAAGCTTTTATGAGACTACACAATTGAGAGCACATACTTATGAGACATTATTTCCTTAATGGAGCAACTCTGAACAGGCTCAATGAAAAGAGCAAAAGATGACATTGTATAAATAGCAAAATGAATCCTATCTTTTATTTTTTTGTCTCTTCTGGCTTCTATAACTTAGCAACAACAAATTAAATATTAAATCTTGATTCTCTGTAACACTATTATGAAATTTTCTGTTTAACAAAATGGTTTCTAGTCTCTAGCTCATGATCTAATTATTCTGAGCATTTAGCAATTCATGCAACTTCATTAAATACCTGCTATGTGCTGCAATCTCTGAAGATGCAGAGATTAATGACAGTCAGTCCCTGACCTCCAGGAGTTTATAATCTGTTAGGGAAAGTAGATTTCTAAAAATTTCTATAAAACAAAGCTGAATTAAATATATTATTTAAAACAGTCCAGGTAGAAATGTAATATATTTGTCATAATATATTTATAGTTATGCATCATAAATATATTTAACGTAAGATCCCTAAGATCATTCTTAGATCAGAACTCCCAATTCAGACTAATATTGTGGATATTAACTGTCTATATATAATTTCCTTAGAATCAACTTATTCCAAAGAAAACATGAAGATCAACTTAGGATGAGCTTTTGGGCTTCCACTGAGATCTAAGAAAATGAACTAAAATATATTCAACATAAACTCTGAACTTTAATATTCCAGAGATACTTTGAAATGAACTAATTTTATATAATGAGATTTGCACAGAACAGTATTATGATCAAGAATCATAAAATGCATAATATCCCCTCATTATTTTTTTCCCAACACATATGATGGACACCTCTTGTAGTTCAGGCACTGTGCCATAGATTGGGGCTGTAATCATAAGCAAACACATACATTGCTCCTGCCTTCATGGAACCTACCATTCAAATAGTAGATGATCAAAAGTTTTGCTTAATAATGAGTTATGGAAAGAATCTTGTGTCACCAATCCCTGTTATCCTTATTTTTTAAATCCACAGCCCTTAACAACTTCTCATGTACTATAGCATTTACTTACTATGTTTATTGATGATTGTGTGTCTCCCTTTGCTAACATATCAGCTTCACAAAGACATAGATCTCCGTCTGTTTTATTCCATGGTGCCTCCCAAGCACCTAGAACAGTGTCTGCCACTCAATAAATATTTGTTGAATTAATACATGGACCTGACTTTGCTTAATAACAATGTTATGCAGAATGAGAACTAGAAACAAATTTAGCAAACAGGCACTACTCTGAGAGCCATAAAAGGATAAGCCAATATAAAATAACATAAGTTGATTAATTCTATACCAGAACACAAATAATGCACATGCTTAGGCTGTCCAAGTGTTTCTTCATTCATGAAAAAAAAGTAATAACATATTTTACTTAAGGCAATCCTGATAGTTTAAGGAATATATTAAATCCGTGGCCCAACTGTTATTATCAGAGATATTCTTTTCTGAAGGGCTTTTTGTTTGTTTTGTTTTGTTGTTATTCATTATTATTGTAATCCATACCTTAATTAATTTGTGAGTATATTTATATATTTAATTTGACATGTTCTGGGGGAATTAAAGTTCTTTGTTTTTAGTTTATTAGAACTGACAGTATACATGCTGAGGTTTTATTTTATTTTACTTTATTATTTTATTATTTTTTTTGCGGTACGCGGGCCTCTCACCGTTGTGGCCTCTCCCGTTGCGGAGCACAGGCTCCAGACGCACAGGCCCAGCAGCCGTGGCTCACAGGCCCAGCCACTCCGCGGCATGTGGGATCCTCCCGGACCGGGGCACGAACCCACGTCCCCTGCATCGGCAGGCGGACGCTCAACCACTGCGCCACCAGGGAAGCCCTGGAGGTTTTATTTTTAAAAATTGATCCAGTAGGAAAAAAATACCTTATTATTTTGCTGACATACAATTTTTTAATTAAAAAAAGTCATAAACTTGGTAATAAAATAATATTATATGCTAGATTTGCTCAATTTAGTTGGGAAGTTTAAAAATACCTTCAATGTATCTGTCCTTACTCAAGAATAAATCTAGATGTGTCAATTTTATTCCTTTACACATGATATTTACACACTTTGCAACCATTTTATTTTCACTATAAAATGAAGCATTTTCATTCTTTAAAAGTTTCTTCATAGAATTAATTATACATTAACAGCTATAAGATATCTTCATGACCATTCTAAGCCAGCCCCTTCATTCTAAAGGTGAGGGAGCAGGGCCAAAGAAGAAGCAAGTCTTGTCCCGCAGTGCTAAGCTAGAATTCTCATCTTTTGACATTTGGTCTGTGCTGTGTTCATTCCAGGATTCTATAGTAACTCCACTCTGTCGGAAAATAAATGAGTTTAAGACTGGAAAACTCTCAAGAAATGTGAATGACACGAATGATACTGATATTGAATCTTGATAATTTTATATAAAGTGGACTGACTTTTAAATGTGCAGTTGATCTAGGACATCAGCATTTCCTCAACATTATATTCATGGCAGAGTATTTTCATAGAATTTGTGAAACACTCCACTATTTCTTAGGGATTTTGTAGTTAAGTATTAACTAGGTTGGTTTTGTAGTTATCACTTTCTCACCAGAAAACAAACTCAATTCTCAAATAAAGAAGGTACACAGACTCTTCCACTACTATCAAATTTTCTTCCAGGGCCCAGGCATACCTCCACAATCTGGGGTACACTATCTAGGGGTAAGTGCTTCTATGGGAAACAATTGCCAGGAAGGTTAGAATCTGCAGTGTGATCTGTGTCTGGGCCTTAAAAGTCTTCTAAGGCAGTGATCCTCAACCTTTTTGGCACCAGGGAACTGTTTCATAGAAGACAATTTTTCCAAGGACCAGGGTTGGGGGGTTGGTTTTGGGATGATTCAAGCGCATTACATTTATTATGCACTTTATTTCTATTATTATTACATTGTAATATATGATGAAATAATTATACAACTCACCATAATGCTGACAGGAGGCGGCGCTCAGGTGGTAATGCAAGCAATGGGGAGCGGCTGTAAATACAGATGAAGCTTTGCTCACTCGCCTGCGGCTCACCTCCTGCTAGGCCCAGTTCCTAACAGGCAACGGACCAGTACCGGTCCATGGCCCAAGGGTTGGGGACCCCTGTTCTAAGGGGTCATTGTAATCTTGCAGAGACAGGCTCAAATCAGAAGTAAATTAATCAAATGGATGACAAGATACTTAGCACACATCCAAGACAGTCATTGTTGTTGTTTTTTCTTACGAAATGAACTCTAAGATTTTTGAGACACAAATCACAAATTCATCAAATTCACACAGAAACTAATACATAAAAGGAAGCTTTTCTATACGAAGTGGTGGGTTTTACAGAAATGTCTTATTCAGTTTCACTATTTTGCAGAGGCTGAAAAGGAAGCCAGACTCAGAATGCTTAATATGATCTACATCTAGAATGAGACTCATTTCTTGCCACTCTTGCCCACACTTGCTTTTCCCAGGTCTCACCTGTTCACACCTGCCAAGCATACTCCAGCACCATATGCCATTCCCTCTGCTGGGAGGGCTGTTGCCTCAGCCTGGAGATGGCACCTTGTTGAGCTTTCAGGAGCATGACACCTCCTCAGGAAATTTGTTCCCACCAATCACTCTCTGCCTTTTTATTGAGAGAAACTCAGGTTCATAGAATTGGATTAACCTTAACCTTTGGGTCCTGAAACATTCTCGGCTTGGCATTGACTTTTTATTTTCACTAGTTATTTTAAATAATGTACTAATTACCGGTCAACCCACCACACAAAACAAAAACTAGGACCTTGACAATAATCCACAATATATAATTTCCACCAAGCCACTCCTCTGCCCCCCAACCTGAAATCTGTGTTCATCATTCCTTTGCTTTCATCTTATGTCCTTTCATTGCATCTACATGTATTTATAAGAAGAAAAATATACATATATACACAAATACACATACACACACAAACTATATATTATTTTGGTTGTTTTTAACTTTATTGAATAGGTATCAGGCTGCATGCAATCTTTTAGGACTTATTGTTTTTATTTAATATTAGATTGTTGAGATTCATCCATATAGTCAATTGCTACTCTAGTTCATTTATTTTGGTTACTAATGAGTGTCCCATTGCGTGATTTATTCATCTATCATTTATCACTTCTTCATAGGACATACCAGTATCTGAATTTATTGATCGTTTACTTGTTCACCATCTGCCTCTCACTGTTAGAAGGTGAGATTTTTTTTTTTTTTTTCGGTACGCGGGCCTCTCACTGTTGTGGCCTTTCCCGTTGCGGAGCACAGGCTCCGGACGTGCAGGCTCAGCGGTCATGGCTCACGGGCCCAGCCGCTCCGCGGCATGTGGGATCTTCCCGGACCGGGACACGAACCCGTGACCCCTGCATCGGCAGGCAGACTCTCAACCACTGCGCCACCAGGGAAGCCCCTCCCCAATCATTTAATACGATAAAACAGACTTTTCTCTGATGAGTAGTCTAAGAATCAAATATCCTAGCAACTATCTTTTCTTATTGTCTCTATCAATAGGACCAGTATCTAAAAAAAGGCTAAGAGAAATTAGAATTTCATTTTTCCTAATGAAAGAATTAAATATGACAATTACTTAAAGTAATAGTAATGTCTTCACTGTATTAAACAAAACAAAACACCCAGTTCTATTTCTTTTTAACAAGAAACTGGACCAGAAATTCTGCAATCACAGGACAAATGTGGCGTCACACTAAGGTGAAATGCTCGTTTTTGCTCTTCCCAAGAACATCTTCAGTTGTCTGTGCTTGAAAATGACAAAAGGTAAATAAATATGTGAATATAAAAATTCATGTAGCTACTGTAGCTTTTATACCTATCATGTCCCAGCACTGAAATTAGTTTTCAGTAAATATTAACTATTATGTCTCACACTACTAATAGCATTTCCACAGACTGGAAATATAGGTCATAGATCTGAAAAGAGTGTTGATTGTTCTAAGTGATGCATATGGCTGGGTATTCTTTCAATACTGAGAATAGTCATTTATATAGTACAAATTAATAAGAAATATTTGTAACATAGCACTCTTCCCAAAAACACATGATTTAAACGAAAAAAAGGCATTTTTCTCTTTAAGAAATGTCACAAATATAATATGATTCTACTTCACAATAGCCTTTTAGTCTCTAATAATCAGATTTAGCTTATAAAGTTTTTTTTTTTTTTTTTTTTTGCGGTACGCAGGCCCCTCACTGTTGTGGCCTCTCCCGTTGCGGAGCACAGGCTCCGGATGCGCAGGCTTAGCAGGCATGGCTCACGGGTCCAGCCGCTCCGCCGCATGGGGGATCCTCCCGGACCGGGGCACGAACCCGTGTCCCCTGCATCGGCAGGCGGACTCTCAACAACTGTGCCACCAGGGAAGCCCTATAAAGTATTTCTTAATGACAAAAACCCTTCTTATCAAATACTGAGACAACCTCATTTCTTAAAAATAATAATAATTTAAAAATAGCCAGCATCCTTGGGTATTAGACAGGGTTAGATTCCGGTGACTGCAATTTCAAAACGGTGTTGGGAGTGTAGAGTAAATGTGTGAGTCATCCTAGATAAAATAGGGAGTGGGGAGATCTGAAAAGAGCTAAAGAACAAATGCCCTGTCTAAATGTGTTAACATTAAAATAGTTTCAGACACATAGACTGATGATACTGAATAGGGAGTCTAGAAAGACACCCCCACATATACAGTCAATTAATATTTGATAAGAGAGCCAATAATACTCAATGAGTAAAGGACAGCCTCTTCAACAAATAGTGCTGTGAAAATTGGATAACCACAGACAGAAAATAGAATTGGACCCCTATGTTACACCACCCACAAAATTAACACAGAATGGATTAAAGACTTAGACATAAGACCTGATACTGTAAAAATCCTAGGGGAAAAAAAAAAAAAAAAAACTAGGAAAGAAGCTCCTTGTCATTGGTCTTAGCAATTTATTTTTGAGATGACACAAAAACATAAGCAACAAAAGCAAAAATAAATAAGTTGGGCTACATCAAACTAAAAGCCTTCCACACAGTAAAAGAAACAATTAAAAAAAAAATGAGAAGACAACCTGCAAAATGGGAGAAAATATATGCAAACCAGATATCTGTTAAGGAGTTCATACCTAAAACATGTAAAGAACCTACAGTACTCAATAACAACAAAAAAATCCGATTAAAAAATGAGCAGAGGGGGCTTCCCTGGTGGCGTAGTGGTTGAGAGTCCACCTGCCAATGCAGGCGACGCGGGTTTGTGCCCCAGTGCGGGAAGATTCCCACATTTCGTGGAGCGGCTGGGCCTGTGAGCCATGGCCACTGAGCCTGCGCATCTGGAGCCTGTGCTCCGCAACGGGAGGTGCCACAACAGTGAGAGGCCCGCGTATCGCAAAAAAAAAAAAAAGAGCAGAGAAACAAGACAGACATTCTTCCAATGAAGACATCCAAATGGCCAACAGGTACTTGAGAAGATGCTCAACTTAACTATTCATCAGAGAAATGCAAAACAAAACACAAGGAGATATCATCTCACACCTTTTTGAATGGCTATTATCAAAAAGATAAGAAATAACAAGTATTGGCAAGGATGTAGAGAAAAGGGAACCCTTGTGCACTATTGGTGGAAATGTAAATTGGAGCAGCCACTATGAAAAATAACATGGAAGTTCCTCAAAAAATTAAAAATACCTTAAATTAGAACTACCAAATGATTCAGCAATCCCACTTCTGGGCATATGTCTAAAGGAAATGAAAACAGAATATCAAAAAGATATCTGCACTCCCATGTTCATTACAGCATTATTCACAATAGCCAAGATATAGAAAAAGTGTCTGTCAACAGATGAATGAATAAAGAAAATGTGCACACACACACACACACATACATATACACACATATATATACATCCATATGTATACACATATACACACACACTATGAAATATTATTCAGCCATGACAAAGACGGAAATTCTGCCACTTGTGACAGCATGGATTAACCTAGAGGATATTATGCTAAGTGAGTCAAATCAGATAGGGAAGGATAAATATTTTATGATATCACTTATATGTGGAATCTAAACAAGCCAAACTCATAGAAACATTGAGTAGAATGGTGGTTACCAGGTGCTGGGAGTGGTGGAGTCAGGGAGATACTGTTTAAGGCTACCAACTTGCAAGTAGTAGATACATAAGTTCTGGAGATCTAGTGTAGACTGCAAGATAGTGATTATAGTCAATAATACTGTATTATAAACTTAAAAGTTTCTAAGAGACTAGATCTTAATTGTTCTCACCACAAAAAATAAATGAGAATTATGTGACATGATAGATATTTTAGCTAATACTATGTTCGCAATCATATTGAAAAATATAAGTGTATCAAATCAACATATACACTTTAAAATTATGCAGTGTTATATATCAATTATATCTCAATAAAAATAAAGTGATTTTATGCATTGAATTGGCTAAAGAATATATATTTATGGGTCATATATTGACTTCTGAAATAAAAAAACCCTGGATTCAAATTTCCCATATGAACGGTCATGAAATCTTTAGAAATGTATCAAATGTTTTTTGAGGCTCAGATACTTGGTTTGTGAAGTGAGGAAAATAACACTTCTCTCACAAGTATATGGAAAATAGAATATGAAAATACATATTAAAAAGTGCCTAGTACAATGTCTGACAAACAGCAGATATTCTGTATACCTTAGAATCCTTTTACCTTCACTCTGGCAATCTCAGCCTATCAGTTAGGATGACTTTGGGTCAAGCGCAATAAAAAAGTCTCAAATGGCTTCTAAAAAAGAAATTTATTATTTCATATATTGAGTAGTCCAGGAATGAGGCATTTGCATGATTGGTTTCTTCAATGGCTTAACCATGTCTTAGATCTTACGTTTTCTTCACTTTTCTGCTCTGACATTCTCAACGACCAATTGAAAAAGTAGATCCCTTTCCATTTGGTCTCATCTTACAGTAGAGGAAAAATCTTCCTAGAAGTCCCTAAGCAGACTTCACTTCAAAACTCTTAGACATAATTCCAATGCAATCTCCATGTATATCTTCATGCTCTATTCAAGATCTAACAAGGAGAATGGACTATGGTGATTTGTTTAGACCTAGATTGAGCTCTGAACCACAGACAGGATCATCTTCCCTGAGGGATGGATAGAAAAAAAAAAAACCCTGTATAGCTAAGCAGAGAGAAAAGGTAATGGGTTTTGTTTGGCAACCAGTTGGCTATACCCACATTGGGTTCTTTAAATACACTAATTTTTCCTTCCAGTAGTTTTATTCTTAGCAAGAATATTCAAGTAGAAGAAGAATTCTTGGCTGACAGTACTCAGATTTCCACCATGAGACATTCTAGTATCAAACTAAATGAATGGATTAGCCTAGACTTAGTAGTTTTTACAGTGTATTACTTTAAAGAACCAATTTTTGAAGTAAAATTTTCTAGAGGAACCTGTGTATTTAAGAGATAAAAGTAGATCTTCCCTGGTTGAAATGAAGCATGGCATATTCTTGTGCACCAGCTCACTATATGCCACCTCGAGCCACCTATTCAGAAAATTTATTACGAACACCAGTATAGTAGACCTTTAGAGTTCCTTCCAGCCTTTCAACTTTTGTCTATGAAATTGTCAGTACATCATCCTGCAGCAATTTGCTATCACATCAGTTTGTTCCATGATGTCCTTGCTGGGCCGGATACATTTATGATAGGACAAAGGGCTGGTACAAAGATATCAGACAAATGACCATATAACAAAATTGAAATAGGCTAGTTTTAAGGAAAATGAAAAATCCAAACGAAACCAAAACAACAAAAAGAAAACATTGTAAGTTTGCCCTGAAGCAACACGGGAGACAGTGCAGAACTCTGATCCTCTAGAAAGGCAGGTGTCAAAGTTACCAAGACTGCTCCACAATTCACAGACTCTAATGGCAGGTCTCAAAGTGGTGAAGTTGATTAAAGCTGCAGCTGCTAATCACAGGTAAGGGGTAGGTCCTGAACGGTTAACCTGGACCAAAGTATTTTTTTCAGCAATTTCTGTATGAATTTTGGTTTTATCAATAAGTGGGTCAGTTTTTAAAAGAAAACAGGTAATTTTAAGAAAAAAATAGATATTCTTTAATGAAACCATATTAGGAGAACAGGAAAAAAGTATTACCTTGTTCAAAAAACTAGCTGACCAACAAAAATTTTCTCAAGACATCAAAATATTGTCTAATTTGATGTCATAAATACAAAAGCTGCATGCAAGGCCTGGGAAATAGTAAACCTCAGTAGATATTTATCAAATTTGTTAATGAACCTGAATCTCACAAAACAGTGGATCTTAGGGTCAATTGCTCAGAGGAAGGGTGAATCTCAAAGATAGACTAATAGGCAGTTGCTTACTTGAAGTGACATCT
Organism: Orcinus orca; assembly: GCF_937001465.1. Taxonomy (NCBI): domain Eukaryota; kingdom Metazoa; phylum Chordata; class Mammalia; order Artiodactyla; family Delphinidae; genus Orcinus; species Orcinus orca. The sequence continues at coordinate 95,671,163 of NC_064565.1, forward strand.
GAAATCATGAAGGATGCTGGCCTGTTAGGGAGAATCTGAAGTTCTCCAGGGGGGTACTGAATCTCCAACTGTAATATCATATAGGTGTTTTTCTTATTTATTAATATACTTTAAAATCTTTTCCTTAAGCTGACATAGGCCAAAGTTTAGCATTGAGCTATAATGCATAAACATGCTAACCCCAACCCTTTACTGAGAGATCCTACAATCTCCTCATATGGAATATGTCTCTTTAATCTTTTTAGAGAAAGATCTTTAAGTCCATTTAACCTTCAAAAATAGACCAATGGAATATTATATCATGGCAGGGGGATCTTAGTGGATTTAGTCAATACCCTAGTTTGCCCCAGGTTAACCGTCTCCACTCATCCTCCAACAATTCAACTCTTCAAAAGGTTATGAGACTTAAACAAAATATGTATTTTATGATTGATGGAATAAATCATCCAGATGAATTTCTAGAAGTGCTGGGCTCCAATGTGCTTCTCTAGGCCCCTGCCATGATATTTTCTGCCCCCAGCATGAGTCACTCACCTAAAACCTCTGGTATTTAAGTTTCAGTGTTTAGGAAGAGGACTAAAGAGTCATGCACGGAATATTTAAACATTAGTTTAGAATTTTAGATGACTGGGAAAAAGAGAGCATGTTAGACCTTCAAAGACATTTCTATTTTGGATGGCCCTAAAATTTCATCTTAAGATCAAAGCGAACTCATATTTAGTGAGTGGAGTCATCCCTAATTTGAGGCAGATCCCAAAACATTTAATCTAAGTCATCATTCCTACACACCTGTTCACTTTTTCAAGTTCCCATATTTTACGTATGACTTTGAACTTACATTTTTTGGTATGTTCTGATAAAGATAAATTACTTGTCTATGGATATCTTGGCTAAGATACAGTTTAAGGAAGATCCAGTACCATGGAGTAGGTCATGATATATCAAAAGAGAAAAAAAGCAAATATTAATACTAAGTGAGGCAACAGTAAAGGTACAAAGCCTTTGGAAGCTTGACCTGCAAGGAAGGTGGGAGTGTGTATCTGACGAACAGCACTAAGTACCTTGGGGTTGGCAGGTTTGGTGAAGGAGGTACCTAGAACTGGAATTGGGAAGACTACAGAAGACAAATGAGAGAGAATTGACAATATCGCATATGTCTAGCCCTGCTTAAAAGTACAAAAAAAAATGTTAAGTACAAATGGAATAAGGTCAACAAAATTATGGAAGATCTTTATGCCTATTTCTTTATTTAAAATATACATTGTATAATATATATTCCACTTTCTTCATGGAGCTTTATGAAGTAACTGGAAGGATTAAGTGAGTTCATTATGTGAAAATATTTTGTAAATGATGGCTGTGCTGGGGGTTCCCATGACTACCCCACATTTGGAGATTCACTGGAGATAACCATAGTAAGCATATATAGCCAGATCATAAGGTAAAAAAGACACAGGCAAAGTATGGAAGAATCCATGTGCAGAATTCCTTATGCTTTCTCCCTTCCATGAGGGGTAACACAGATAGCATTCTCCTTCCAGCAATAAACATGCAACAACAGGTGTACAATGTTTCATCAAGGGACGCCCGTTTGAGTCTGGTACCCAAAGTTTTTATATGAAGCTGGCTGTATAGCAGGTACCTGCTGCCTAGGACTTCCAGACTCACAGAAGGAAAGCAGGTATGCAGCATAAGCCACAGTGTTTGCACAAACAATGCAGGTATGCAAAACCATTCTTATCAGTTGGGGACCTGTGGGAACACTCCAGAAACACAAGTTTCCAGACAGAAGTCAAGGACCAAACTAGCGAGCAGGACTTTCTAACTTTTAGGCTTGTTATTCTAACTCTTTTCTGTATGATAGCAGTTGTAAAATAGCATGTCACATATTATTTCATAATATAAATTAATAAATAATAAAAATAGTAAGTGATAATAAATAGGAATAACATAAATTAATAAAGGCTATGTAAAATATCACTAAATAATAAGAAAGTTTGAGTTTTAGTAAGGAATAATGTGTAAGAAACAAAGGCAAAAAAGGAATCAAATAGGGGCTTTCCTGGTGGCGCAGTGGTTGAGAGTCCACCTGCCGATTCAGGGGACGCGGGTTCCTGCCCCGGTCCGGGAAGATCCCACATGCCGCGGAGCGGGTGGGCCCGTGAGCCATGGCCGCTGGGCCTGCGCGTCCGGAGCCTGTGCTCCGCAACGGGAGAGGCCACAACAGTAAGAGGCTCACGTACAGCAAAAAAAAAAAAAAAAAAAGGAATCAAATAGTTAAACATAACATAAGTAAGAGAAAGATAAAATAATTTCCCCTCACTAAAAAGGAAGCCAATTTTAGGCAACATAGGAAAAACACCATTAAACAACACTGGAAAAATACCATTTACCTTTATGACTTCTATGGTTCCAAAAGCATTTAATTATAATAATTTTTGGTGGTTAAACCTCAAGTGTTGTAAGATCATCTATAAAATATGTTAAAAATTCTATGATTCCATATCATATATTGCACACGCTAAACTGTTGATAGTTAGTCTTAAACCCAATACATTTGGCATTGAGTCTGCTCAATTCACAGCTAAGAAAAATGGAGAAAACATGAAGAGTTTTCACCAAAGTGCCCCCAAAATGCTTATAAATTCAGACATAAGATCTAAAGGGAAAGGTTAAAAGTACTTGAGTTATTGAATGAGGAGACAAGTGAATGACTCAAAACTCTCTTTAAGTATATAAAGGGCACTTATATACTCTGCACCAAAGAAAGCACCAGAGGCTTGATCTAAAGCATGGAGGATTATATTAGATAAAAGGAAGAAATTATGGACAGTCAGAGTTGTTTAACACAGAAATGTATCAGAGATTCTCTTTTGGAAACATTAAGACTGGAGGGCTTATGCAGCAAAGAGTTTAAAATCAATCCAAACTGCCTACATCTGAACCTACCTCCTATGAAGTGTGTAACCCTGAACACAGTGTTTAACTTCTTTGTGCCTCAGTTTCCTCATCCATAAAAATGAGATAGTAATCACATTGTTGTGAATGGAAAATACATGTTAAAGCACTAGCATAGGCCCTGCCATCTCTACAGGCGCTAGATGCCCATTAGCTAATATTGCCACCTTCTGTGGCTAACATACTATGTGCCCATGTGTTATATGGGTGGTGAATGATGAGGGACAGTGGAGCAACAAAGTTATAGAGATGAATCACAAAGAAACATATGAACTAGTACAGAAGGCAGTCATAGACTTATCTATAAATCATATCTGGGAGCTGGTCCTGAGCACTGACAGTCTGAAAGGGGACAGATGCCACCATTCAGATGGTGAATTAGACCATGATGTTTCATTGGGTATGGAATTGTAAGTGATAATGTGGGGATAGAGTGAGAGGAAGTCAACAGTGGAACCTGCTTCACCCCCATTTAATGGGATTGCTTTCAGCATACTGCAACTTGCTATAGGTTACATCAACCTATTTGAGTGAGTTTATAAAAGTTTGGTCACGTGGGTAATTCCCAGGCGTGTGTGTGTGTGTGTGTGTGTGTGTGTGTGTGTGCGTGTGTGTGCATAGGGTGGCATTGATCCTATCTAAAAACTATCTAAGACCTACTGATGATCACCACCTCTACATAGCCTCTGCTTCAGCCACTCGCTCTCAGTGTTTAACTTAAGTGGTAACTTGAAAACAAGTGTTAAATATTACATATAATACAGTTTTGTCCTTAAATGCAGAAAAGTTTTTCACTTCTTAACATATATTAATAATAATTTATAACTAATTACTAGGGACAAGTACATTGTAGAAAGTAGCTGTTATAAATGTCTGTTATGAGACATTAAAAATGAAATATTTAAGATATTTTTCCCACTGGTCTTCCTGTTTCAACCCTCAAAAATGAATAAAATCCATATCTAGGCACTTTTGGTTATGTGAAAATATCTAAAAATGTCAGTATGTAACACTGCATAAGGTATAGACAATATTAAATAATATTATTAAAATTTTCTTAATGATAAACTTTTTATTGTTTGAAAACACAACTGAAATAGACAGATAGTCCCAGAAACATATCAATGAGTCTGCGATTTGGATTATAACTGAATTGGAGGTTATAGTTCTTGTTAGTATGGTGTAAACTGGATTACCTTCAAATAAGTTGGACAGAACTGAAGCTAGTGAACTCTGATTTTTCACTAGAGTAAAAGTTATTTTCTAAACATTCTACTGTGAAATTTGCCTACAGCAAGGGAAAAGAAAAGCAAAAATGATTTACCAACGGAATAAGCCAAGGCAGTTTTACTGTGTGTGCATTCTTCACGCTTAATACAACAATGGACCGCCTTTTGGATTGAAGTAAAAGATGGCTTTTACATAATGCTTTCCCACAAACAAAAGTAAAATATGGGAAGGAAAATCTAATTGTCACTTTTTACTCTCATATTATCTTTTCTGTGCCTTGAGCTGCAGTTCACTTAAAAAGTAGCTTTTCGTGGAGAATAGATATGCAAAGTGTAATAAGAAATAAAACTTGACCTTTAGAGGATACATAGCACTTATGTGATGAATAAACAGAAAATATTGTAAGCATTAAGGTAAAAGATTCGAAATATATTCTGGCTGTGTCCCCAAACAACTCTTGACTAGATTTTTCCAGATGCTTATATTTTCCATAGTACAGTGCATCCAAACCACAAAATAATAGTCATGGGTCATCATTCATCATCACTATCAGCATAACAATAAAAATAATACTGCATGCCTTTGATTTTATTTTTCTGCAGCAAAATCATAGATATAGAGTTTCTACAATCCAAATCTCTCTCTAAATATACTGAGACATTTCTATGCATTGATACAAAGAGATAAAATGCTTAAAACACTAATGTAAATTAAAAACATATCTTGATTTAAGTGTTACTGAACACTAATGGTTTACATTCCTATTCTCTGTATATCTCTAGAGCAACGGTCCCCCCAAAATGGGGCAATGCTTCCCTAAGTGTGCACAAAAGGATCCACTGGGTTATAGAAATATGATGTTAGAACGTCTCCTTCTATTCATTGCTTTAACTTAAAAGTAAGAAGAAATAAAGCTAAGCTTTTAAAAAATTTTTATTTTATATTGGAATATAGTTGGTTAACAATATTGTGTTAGTTTCAGGTGTACAGCAAAGTGATTCAGTTATACATATACATGCATCTATTCTTCTTCAAATTCTTTTCCCATTTAGGTTATTACAGAATATTGAGCAGAGTTCCCTGTGTTATATGTCAGTCCTTGTTGGTTACCTATTTTAAACATAGCAGTGTGTACATGTCAACCCCAAACTCCCAATCTATCCCTCCCCCTGTTCCATGCCCCCGCAAACCATAACTTCATTCTCTAGGTCTGTGAGTCTGTTTCTGTTTTGTAAATTGTATCATTTTTTTTTTAAAGATTCCACATACAAACCATATCATCTGATATTTGTCTTTCTCTGTCTGACTTATTTTATTTAGTATGATAATCTCCAATTCCATCCATGTTGCTGTGCTGGGCCCTTATTTGGTGAGTATGTCAAAATTCTGTTTCTACAAAAGTTGGAGGAATCTCAAGGGAAGAGTTGAAGTGGCAGAGAGTAGAGGCTGGCAATGAAGTCCTACCTTGCTCTCACTTGACATTTTTGCTTTCAGTACATTCCAACTTGCTGCAGTCTATAAGGATGGGTCTGGTTAAGAGAGTTTATAAATTACATTGCCTACTTTTATTTAAACTAACCCTTATGAAAAGCAATATGACTTTAAAAATGTTCTTCAAAACTATTGAGGAAAATACTAATGAGGCAAGCACAGGAAAACAGCAAGAGAATGGCTGAGCCAGTAAGTCCCCTAGTACAAGCTCTTCACCCTTATTATGCAGTAGGAACTGTGATGATCTAATCAAATCTGACAAGAAGTTGGCAAAAAAATACAACAATATCAAGTAAACTATGCAATATAGATTTATGTCCACTATCATTAATGACAAATCTTGCCTCAGCAAGGTTTTATGCTTGAAATTTTTGCTAATAATAGAACTGTACTTTAATGCAATTTACACATAGATAGGTTTTGTTTTGTTTTTTTAAAACAATGGGAAATCCAGTTCAAAGTTTAAAAATCATTGCTCCAGTGAGCAACTGAACAAATGCCTTAGACTAAATTAGACATTTTAACAAAGTTAAATAATAAAATTTATTTTTCCTACATTCCCTAAACTAGTGGCATATACCAGTATTTGCTTGGATTGGTCTATTGCTTTATAACGAATAATATAATTCAAATATTCATGGCCAGTTTTATACAAATTTGAGCATTCAGAATTTGAAATAATACAACACATTACTTTATGTGGAAAATTTCAGATAATTTCCTCCAAAATAATAAGTAATAAATAAAAATTAAAATCAAATCAATAAATACTTTCAAAGCTGGCAAACTAAATGAGTTGCTACTGTGTTTAGACAAATGCCACTTTTACTAGTTTCTAGTGCACCTCACTTTCGTTTATAGACGCAGGGACTTCTCTGAGTGATTTTCATGACTATTGGGCTATTTCAACATTAACGGTTATTATTAATCAAAATTTACTTTTGCAACTATAACAATGTCAACCAAAATTCATCACATGATGGTTCTGATCATGCTTCTAAAAAATTATGCCTGGGCTTCCCTGGTGGTGCAGTGGTTGAGAGTCCGCCTGCCGATGCAGGGGACACGGGTTCATGCCCTGGTCCGGGAAGATCCCACATGGGCCCGTGAGCCATGGCCGCTGAGCCTGCGTGTCTGGAGCCTGTGCTCCGCAAAGGGAGAGGCCACAACAGTGAGAGGCCCGCGTACCGCAAAAAAAAAAAAAAAAAAATTATGCCTGATGGTCAATTACTTTGATTAACTGTGATAAAATTCTTTGAAGAAAGCAAAATTAGTGCCATAACACACAGTATTATTAGATATATCATTTGAAATATTAAAGTTAAGGCTGAGAAAATAAAATGTGTCATTAAGGCAAAGTATACCACAATGGTTATATATTTAGGTATTTTGAAAATATGTTCTTCATATTTTAATTTATACTCTATTTTATACATTATTTGAGTATTAATTTCATTTATTTCATTATTCTATTAGACAGTTATAAAAATATTTAATTATATGAGACCCTTAAAAATGTTTTCCTTGAATGAAATATGACTTTCATCTACTTCTCAAATACCAATAATATATTTACATGTGATTTTTAAAGCAGAATTACCAATTGTGTTTGACTTGATTAGAATTAAAATTTGTTTTCACCTGCTCGGTATTCAACAGTTGAACAGTGAGAATTCAGCCTAGTGAATCTGTACAAATATTAAAAAGTTAGTCATGGCTAAGTCAGCAGTTAAAATTATATGTGATCATTTTTATCTGATAGTTTATGTTTCCATGATTATTTCAAATATGTCCCAGAATTATCATCCTTAAGGAAACACGTATTACTTAAAATCCTGCCCCAAATTCTTAAATGTATCTCTATTAAAAAAGTAGTGGCAGAAAATAGCACTTCATCTATTCCTGTATTAGGTTCCTGCCTTCAGATTGCTTTTACGGTAAATCATTTAAACAAGGTGTTTTGAATTATTTCAAATATTGTTGTTTGCTGAACAAATAACTTAAAGTTTTGACATATTGTACAAGTCACAAAAGGGAACAAAATCATCAATATTTTCTTGTGATAATTTCTGGCAAGAAGTAATGAAGTTTATATTAACAAACATTTTTTCTTATTAATATGGTGAGTTAGGCATCTCAGATAAATAAGTTTTCTATTTTTTTCTGATTTAAATAGGTAAACACATATGAAAATTCATTCGAGAGTTGAGATGAATGTATTCACCAAAATCTTTTCTGAGAAAAGTCTTTTTAAAAAATAAATTATTCCTGTATGTGATTACAGGTAGTTTCAATTAGCATGGCTTTACACAGTTAAAATATCTATATGGATGTAATATTACAGATATAATGGGTACAACACAGAACATCTTCTCTGTCTTTTCAATGCCACATTATAATATTTAAATTCAAAGGAACCACAGATAAACATTGTCTAAACATATTAATTTATTAAGTTATTCAGGGATACTTTTTTAAACTAGGAATACATTTTTCCCTACAGTAGGTTTATTTATATCCAAGATCTAATTTCCCACTTTGAATAACCTAAATGTAAAAGATGCCTAAATCAAAGAAAATACATTTGGATTCTTTAAAAAAAACAGGGGTCATATCTGTCTTTTTCATTGTTATATCCCTTGTGACTCTAATGGTGCTTGACTAGTAGTTGGCACTCAATAAATATTTGTAGACTGAATGAACCTATTTTTTTAAACAAATCTAACAATTACAAAATCTTGGACAACTCATACTTTTCTTGTTTCACCTATCCTTAAATATGTAAAATGTTTAAAAGTTGTAATAAGAATTCATATATGTGAAAGAACTATGCAAAATTTAAAGAGCATGGAATAGATAACATTACTCTTATCTATGCCATTTTGAATATGAATGATATGCTTCTGTTTTCATATTTCCTTTCTGATTCTCACTATCTTCCCTTAGAATTTTCAGATGTATCCCTAAGTCCATTAAAAATTTCAACTTCTTTGGGCTGAGAAAAATGATGTTCCAAAAAAGTCTGCAAGATAGTTTTGCATAACAGCTCCAAGGGTAATCATATACCACCAAATGAGAAAAACTTAGTATTTAATTTTTTTAAATTATTGCCTTATAGAACTTTGAAGAAAAAAATATTAAAATATGTTATGCTTCTGAATAAGTTATTCAATGGCCATAAAAGAAAATTTTAAAATTGTTTTTAGACATCTCTAAGCTAGTTTTATGTTTATGTTATTTAGTTTAGTTTTGTTCTACTTTCACTTTCATTGATGTGTGAGGTCTTGACTAGCATAAAAATTATTCTTAATGTGATTTAATTTTTTTACATACTAAGAAAAGGCTATTTGTTATGTATAAATATTGCAAATGAACACATCCCTTCCATAATTCAATAGTGTATTTCACTGTACTTGATAAATGTAGTACATATAAAAACCTAAGCAGGATTGGCAGCATTTCTAAGGAAACACATAAATTTAATGTATTCATTAAATTAAATGTATTAATAATAGTAACTTTTAAATTAATGATGATGATTTCATAAATGAGGAAATGAGATTCAGAAAGCTTAAAATGAATTGCCAACTTTCCCCAGAGAGCAAGAGTCTGAAGTGGGATTTGAATCCAGTTTATCACCAATGCCAATGTTTTGTTTATTCAAACTACAGTGCCTCACACATAGTAATATATTTTGTCAAATAAAACTCTGGAAATAGCTCTGACTATGTCAACTCCCATGTTAATATGACATGTGAAAACACTAATGTTTTACTAGATGAATGGGCATATGTAAAATAATATTTATTAATCACAATAGTATTAATGAATGGTATGTGTAAAATAATATTTATTAATCGTAATAGTATTCTAAAAATCATACTAAGGGCAAAGAGGTCTTCAAAAGGAAAGAGCTGCTTCTGAAAAGTGAGTGAACATTTAGATCATTTAAACTATTAGCAACACTACTTTCTATTTGCATAGTATTTACATAGCACTACATATTTTCTCTCATTTATTTTAATAATCATTTAAATATATATCTCATTTAAAAATAATAAATGAATAAATTAATTCTAAGGATATTAAGCTATTTGCTAAATACCCCCAATATAATAAGTATCAGAGCTTTATCTCTTGATAAAGAGCTTTATTTCTGCCACATCGAATTAGGAATTCTTAACCCAGGAGTCTAAAAATCCCTGTAATTGTGTATATAACTCTGTGTGTATACTGCCAATGTATTGGCCTCATAACTTTCCATAAACTCTCAATAAACTTTATAATTCAAAACTCTTAAAGAATCACAGTTGACTCTTTTATAAAAATAATATGATAGTTTAACATATTTTCCATTGTTGTTTGATTAGTTTGGTTCATTCACAATAATGGATGGTATGTTACTGAGGTATTTCTTCAGTATTCTGGAAAGACACTGGATTTCATATATAATTTATTGGAATCTCAAGACTAAATTGAGCAATGATGAACCATGGCTATTCAATGCCTGATATTACTAAAATAATGGGCACAAACACACGTTTCATACAGTGAGTTTATTCTTAGGATCCTCCAGAAATGCCATTTTAGGCATGGTGGGGACAGGTAAAGGGCACTGCACTGGAGGAAGGGGTGGGACTCTACAGAGATGATGATGATGTTCTTAGGCAATTCTTATTGTTGGCAGTGGTTGGTGCTCTGCCCTGAACTGAAGGAAACACAGTCAGTACCCTCCTCACTGAGAATGGGCTCTCTTTTCATTTCCAGTCCATTCTCTCCTTGTGAGTGTCAAGGGGAAATTCTTTCCAAAGCTTCTGCTGCACTCCAGCTCCTCAGCAAGCTAGAATATTTGTTCTCAAAGATACCAGTGTTTCAGACAAATTAAATCAAATTCAATCCCCCTCTTCTTTTCCCTTAATCCCACTACCTCTTAAAAAAAAAGTCCTTCATCAGAATTTGTTCAGATCTTCCCCAGATTATTTTAATTGGCAACCAAGGTTAAGAACCATTGGTCTAGAGCTACTCTGTTCAGTAAAAGCCATCTTAGGTGAGTAAAAGCCCATGAGAGGTCATTAACACATATAGAGAACTGGCAGAGTATCATTCCCAAATAGGAATTTCTAAGTTTAGTTTCTTCTTTTCCTTTCTTTTTAAATTTTATTGGAGTATAGTTGATTTACAATGTTGTGTTAGTTCTGGGTATACAGTTATACACACATATATATATACACACACATACATATATATACATACATATCCTTTTTCAGATTCTTTTCCCATATAGGTTACCACAGAGCATTGAGTAGATTTCCATGTGCTATACAGTAGGTCCCTGTTAGTTACCTATCTTATATATATAGTAGTGTGTATATGTTAATCCCAATGTCCCAATCTATCACTTCCCCCCACGTTTTTCCCCTTTGGTAACCATAAGTTTGTTTTCGAGATCTTTTGTTTCTTCATCACTGTTTTGGGTGCCAACATCCAGCTAACACAGCTACCAAAGCCTCATCTCTTTCAGGGGATCTATAAAGCTCTCATTAGTTCACCAGATTGCCCTGGCCCTAGGTTGAAGGCCTGTGGGGACCATAATTAGAGATTTAAGAAATATATATAATTTTTAGCTCTTTGTGAATGGGAACCTCAATTTGTCTTTAGCACGTGTATCTTTGGAAGGATTTAGAAACACTCTCCTGAACACAAAAGGGAACTACCTATATTTTATGTTGGATCACTTGTTTAAAAACTTGAATATTGTACAAAACATACTGATGTATTGCAAACTTGTTCTATCTTACCTGATATTTTCTCAGAATGACAAAAACCTCTCCTCTTCCAAGGTAAAATGGCTATGCTAATTTGTTAGCCCTTTTATTGTCTGGTTATCAAAAGACATGAATGACACTTAGGATCTGAGAACATGCAAATTATTTCTTAATCTTTATATATTCCCTGAATTGTCAATTAGCCTAAGAAGTGAGAAGGGAGGAAAAGCATTATTCCTAACAAATCAGCATAGCTGATAAATGCTTTTTCAACTACACTACTGTATAGATTTTTTTTTCAATTTACAGTGAATATCATTCATGTTGTCCACTATAGAAATGTTTTCCCTAGAGCATTTCCCTCTCACTATTCTAGTTTTAGCCATATCACTCACTGTAACAGCTGAGATTTATGCAGCTTTTCAACCATCTTTAAGCAAGGATATTCAGATGCTTTAGCAGCTGCCCGGCTTCGTAAGAACTCACTAATCCTTTAATCTCCAGACACCTTTTTTTTCATAAAAGATTCACAAGCAAAACAAATGCAATATGGATCAAAAAATTTAATCAGAATGCTTAAAATGCAATTACATTCATCAGGGTGTTCTGTTAGGCTGAGTATTAAATCTGGGCTTTATTCAATATCCTCCTTTTATTATAAAGCAATATTTTTCCACTCTGTAAACCATCTGATCCCTAGGCTAATGTCCTCTCTGCAAAATATTAAAAAGAGAGAACACTATGAAAAATGAGCTGGAGAAATATTCCACTTATTTCAATGAAAAAAGTTCAAATCAGACTTTTTCTGAAACCTTGTCTGATAAATGACCAGATAATTTGACCACCTGGAATTCTAAAGTTATGCTTTCAAACAGTAGCTACAGGATTGTCATCCTACTTTAAATGTCAAATGTATATCCTCCTACACAACCCCTCAATTGAATAAAAAATGTCAACAATTTAAATTTGAAAATAATAGTCTATTGTTCCAAATTCAGTATGTGCAAGGTTTAAAGGAATGTTGGCTTCTTTATGCAAGCAGAGTAGCCTCATAAGTTAAAAAAAAAAAAAAAGAAAATCCATCTTGTTTATATTTCTCCAATTCTCTATTTCACATCTAATAGCATTCAACTGTAACAATAGCTTTGAAATAAAGAGCTGTCCAGCACAGCACGATTTGAAACAGCTGGGTGCTTCTTCTAAGTCTACACCCTAGCTATAACATGGTGGTTTGAGTTTTGTAAGACATATGGAAGTTAAGTGAAGCAGTGGAAGGAGTTCAGGGATTTCCCCTGACAAATGCCATCCTTGGAGTAAGGGAAACTTACTCAAAGATGCAGAGGCACTTTGACCTAAAGCTTCACTTAATATTTAATGAATTGTTCATAAAATTTGTAAGTGGCCCAATTATGCATTAATCCAATTTATCTATCTTTCTTCCCAAAGTGAACTTCTGCAAATTAAAGAAAATAGCTTTGTTAATTCCACTTTTTCCACATTAGGTAAAAATAGAAACAATTGATCAATGCATTATCATAATCCTTTAATCAGTAATCAAGTGATTATTATAATAACAAAATCTATTATGTATAAATAATTCAGTTGCCCCTTATTATACTTCCAACTGAGTCCACATGACAACACCACAAAGACCAGCAAGTAAATCAAAAGTTTCAAGTGGCTCAATGTACAACTGGCTGTACATTCTCTAAAGGCTAGGAAACTGCCACAGGCAAAGATACTACACTACGATTGCTGCTATTACTTGTAGCGATAGGTCTTAATTTTTGAAGCCTTTCTATGTGCCAGGCTCAATATGCATTATCTTATTAAGTCTTCTTAACAGCTTCATGATGTTGTTCGGTGTGTACTATAAACATCTCACCTAGTCCACTTTGTCTAACTTTCATATACATGGTTATTATAATTACTCATGTTACAGATGAGAAATCTAAGAACTAGAAAGGTTATATACCTTGAACAAGGACACACAGCAAGTAAGAGACAGAGCTGGGCTTCAAAGCCAGGCTGTCTCACTTGCGCCCATGCTCGTATTTTCTAGACTAATGCTGCCTTCCAATATTCCCCTATACTCTGAAATTGATTCTGTTTCTGGATCTATTTGTCACAAGATATTTTTTTGAAACATAGAGCTTGAAATGTTATCTCCCTGATATTAGTCTCAAGAAGTAAAATATCTAGAAACGTTGACCCTGGCTAAAGTGGATCTATTTCTTTATGTAGAGGATGTGCCCTCTTGTGTCATGTGCAGGATAAACCATGGCCAGGCATGGTGTAGCCTGGATAACACAGGAAAAAATAGAACAAAAAGTAGTAGGGTACTACAAGAATTCTCCCTTGTATGGAGACTGAAACTGAACCTTGAATCAGAATATGGATCCTAATCTAGCCTAAGGGATTAAGATGCTACAAAACCAGTGCTTTCTGACCTTGTAAGTTTCTCAAGTCTCCACCGGCTGCATTGACTACCTGACTTAGGAAGTGCCTCTTCAGGGACTGATAAGCATTTGGAGAGCAATATCTATTAATTTTTATCCGTGTATATTATTGCTCTGCTTCTAGGTTGGCTCAGAGGTAAACTGAAGGGAGAGCAATCATAAACCTGGTCAAAGATGTAAGTCTTGCAATACTGTGAACATGCATTTGTCTTTGTGGTCAATCCTGGCACGTAAAAGTTTGCCTGGAAGAATCCAGTGGACCAGGGTTAGGCACCTGAAGTCACCCCATAGAATATCCTCTGAAATCTAGAGATTCCAAATATGAGGAACAGTCAACGGTAATACATATGCAACAAATAGAAATGTATCAAAGTAAATCAGTAGTTTATCAGCTGGATTGCTACTAACAGATGCTCAGCTAAGCTTGACATTTGTCACACTTTAGTTTTTTAGTACATAAATGTATTTCCAAACGACTGGTACGACATAGAGCAAATCACATATAAAATTTGTCTCAGCACATAATGGTTCAAATATTCTGTATAGCCTAATAATTCTCATATTTATCTATTTTTATATATCCCTGCTAATTTTTAGACTATGAAAAATTGGAATTGGTAGTATGTAAACAATAAATATATATTTTTTTCTCTGCGGGAATATAGAAAACATATTGATATACTTTCCCCATAAATAACAGCATGAAAAAATTCTGGGACTAGATATTTCTGCTTTATAAATCATATGTATATATTATTTATTACCTAATCCAGGACAATTTTGATAGTGAAAGTACATAATAATAGCTAAGACTGGAGAAACAGATGCGTGTATTTTGGACAAACTGGGGCATATGATCATCATATTTATAAAGTACTACAGAATTTGCACTATTTTTGTATGTAAGTCAAAGTTTGAAATATATTTCCTACTTCATTACAATGGATTTAAGCAATTCCAATGAAACAATGAAAGTACTGAATTATTATAGTAATAACACAGAATAAGTATATTTTCCTTTCCAATGTTAAATTATCAAAATTGATATATTTCTTGAGTAAGATTCAAGATAGACATATGGTACTAGCTCTTAGATCTTCTAAATATCCCTTCATAAACATACTTAAAGCCACTCAGTATTGTTTTAAAAGTATGCAGCAACCTAATTATTATTTTTATATTCTTTAAAAAAAAGATTTTATTTTACTTTTATATTCTCAATATGCAGAGTTACTGAGATCTTATTTATAAAGATAAAAACATTCATAGTCTCCAAATGATATTTTTATTAAGGTCACTTTCTACACTGGCACTGCAAAGCATATAACCAAAAAACATATAATATCCTATGACATAGCAAAGTACAAATATAAAGAAGGTGGAGAATAGCACCATATTCTATGCACAAATAGCATGTGTTGGCTTTAATAATGACTGCAGGGGAGAGCCATAGACTATTCTAATAAGAGTTTCTCTATGGGATCTCAGGTTACTCATTAACTTCTTGCTATGTTATCCATTAATATATGCAGAGTTGACCAAACAGTCTCAAAGGCCTTGCCTGAAACTGAGACATTCATGCTACTACCATTTCTATTTTCCATTTAAGTTTCTAAGCTTCCATTACAGTTCTCATAGAATTGTGTACTTGTTTGCTGAGAGCTGCAAATTTTTAATTACCCCTCCTTCCCATTTAAGCTACAGTGGTAAGCAGCAACTTGTTCTATTAGCAATTATCCTCTGGGAGTTCTGTGAATGCTTTGTCTAAATCTGGGTAGAAATTCTGTTACATGTTGAGGTTGGGTTTTGAGTTTCTCCATTGCAAGTTTATGTTCACTTATCCTCTACGTAAGCAGCAATCAAAAATTTATTTACCTGACACGTATTTATTTATTCAACAAAGGTGAGAAACTGCACCAAGGATTACAGAAAGAACTATTATTAATAAGTCTTATTCTTACTCTCAATAAACATAAAATCAAGCAGAGGAGAAAGATAATTAGAGATAACTTCAGATATTAAATAGTATATGAAAGAACAGCTTTCTACAGGTACTCAGAAAACAGAAAGGCTTTTAGGTTGGGGTAATCAGATAAGACTTATCAATGAGTTAACAATTGGCAGAGATGGTGAAAAAGGTCATTTCAGATGGTGGAGTTGTCATGGATGAAGTGTACAAAGAATAATGTGCTTGAAGAATGATATTAATTCATATGTCTGGAAAATATGAATTAATATTCATATTAATTCACATTAATGAATGGACTAGATCATGGTTCATTAATCAAGACTGCAATACTCACCACAAACAGGACAGTGCTAGCTAAAATTATTTTTTCTTTTTCTTAGAACTGCAGGATATCTAAAACTAAGTAATAGTAGCAATTATCTTCATATTTTGAGGAGTTTAGATTCTGATGTGCTCACAATTATATGTATTAAGTTTAAGGTGGGACATTGGGACCTTGCCATCTGACTCAAAGGTTGTTTTGACCCTGCTCTGCCTGAGAGTCAACACAATTACGGAACTGCAGCTGATCTAAATTGTTTCTGAGACTCATATTTGAAATGAATTATACTTTTAGAACTAATCAACCTGCAATAAAACTAATAACAGATAAAACGGCATGCAACAAATTTTGTTTTGAATAAAAATTGACAGAAAATGCACAAAAGCTGACCTGAGAAAATGGGACTCAGTTAAAAAATGAAAGCTTTATAAAAGAAAATTCACAAATGAGAAAACCCAGCAGATAATATGTACTAATGAAGCAAATCATCATTTTAAGATCTACAAGGAAAATAATGTATCCAATGAAAATAAATTTGGTAGGGAAAAAAGGCAGAATGGAAAATTACATCCAAAAGATATGTTCAGAAATTAAATTTCCTTAATACATTTCAATCCAGAAAATAATTTTAAAATATGCACTAGGTCAAAACAGCAGAAGCAAAGCATCTAGTGGATTCAATTATTTTGAATCCAGTATAGTTTCCTCCTTTGCTAGACTAGTAGCCCTTACTTCTCTTTCATGTTTATATTAAAAAATGATTTGTCAAAAGTTTTAAAATATGATAAACAAGAAATACGTGTGAGTTGAATAACATGGTTACTGTAAAACTGAACCTTATTTATCAGAATCACATGGTATATCTTGCAGTGAGTACTATTTTACATATATATATCTGTCCCCAGTTCCCGGCACAGAGATCCAAAAACCCTTGTTAATTTTCTAACTGATGAGAAGACTAAGTGGCATCTCTTGTTCTAATATTGGTTTTGACCCTGTCCCTGACACAGGGCGCCTAAAACCCTCATAAATTCCTAAGTGATAAAAGACTAGAAGCATCTTTTGTTGTAATGAGGCAACTCTGGGTGGGCTCCTCGGAGGTGAGCTGGTCACCAGAAAGACTAAGCCATGGTTAGAAGCTGGGTATTTTCAGCCTCACCCCTCACCCTCCAGAGAGGGGAAAAGGGTTGGAGATGCAGGTAATAATTGACCATGCCCATATGAGGAAGCCTCTATAATATTCCAGTAATTGTCGTTCAGAGAGCTTCCAGGTTGGTGAACATGTGGAAGTTCTGGGACAGTGGGAGCAGAGAGGGCATGGAAGCTCCACACCCGTCTCCGCATACCTTGCCCTATGCACCTTTTCCATCTAGATGTTCATCTGTATCCTTTATCAGATCCTTTAATAAACTGATAAACATAAGTGTTCTGAGTTCTGTGAGCTGCTATAGCAAACTAATAAGAGTCCAAGGAGGAAGGTCTTTGGAACATTAGATCTACAGCTGGTTGGTAAGAAGCACAGGTGATAACCTGGGTTTACAACTGGAATCTGAAATGGAGGGGGAGGCAGAACTGTGGGACTGTTCCTTAACCTTTGGAATCTGATGCTATCTTCAAGGAGATAATGTTAGAACGAATTAAATTGTAGGACACCCAGCCGGTGTCACAGAGAATTACTTGGTGTGGGGGAAAAACCTGCATTCATTTGGTGGCCAGAATTGTCAGGAATGTGAGTATTTTGTGTGAGACTCACACCAGACTCAGGGGGGAAAGAAAAACAGTAGAAGAAAACTGTTGTTTTGTTGGTTCTTTTTTCCCCCCCAACATAGGAAGGAAAAAACTGAAATTTTCAATTACCCTTAGGAATTAAAGAGGGCATAAAATGGTCCTCGTCTTCAAGATGTTTTTGTCTCATTGTGGTGAGAGGGTAAGTGAAAAAGCACACAAGAAATACATGCGCTGAATGTTTAGAATACAGCAATTTCAATACCAATTTTTTGAGAATAGTTTCTTAAGAATTTTTGTTTTTTCAAAAGCAGAAGAGATATGACCAGAGGCTAAGCATTCTACATTTTACTTTTATGAAGCACTCGGAATAATATCCACCTTGTTAGGTGCTTTTATTAATCTCGATAAGATCTGTGTTGATATTCTCTGCTATAAGGACATTTGGTGAAATAGCCACATAAAACAGTTAAAATTATTAATAAGCCTCAACATACATTGTATTATTGCTGTCATTATCTATAACTTCCATTCAGTTTCCACTGCTCATAGTCTAGTCTAGGCCCTCATCATTCAATTCAATGTCAGTCTGTTTTGGGTCTTGAACACTTCCAATATCTTCAAATTTTAATCCATCTATCATTAGCAGACTAATCATCCAAAACCAGTATTCTGCACACATCGCTCCATGCTCAAGCCATGGAAAAGCCCTCTGACTTGCAGTAAAAGAACAGTAAATGAGGACTATACTTAACATTTTCTTTTAATGACTCAGGGTCAGTATCATATGTTTTAATACAGGCAGTCCCTGACTTATAATGGATCGATGGATTTTTCTGCTTTATGATGCAAAAGCAATACGCATTCAGTAAGAACTGTACTTCAAGTTTTTTGATCTTTTCCTGGGCTAGCCATATGTGGTACAAAATACCCTCTTCTAATGCTGGGCAGCAGCTCCCCGTCAGCTCCCCGTCAGACACTCTAATCACGGGGGTTAAACGTCGGATGCACTTACTACCATTCTGTACTCACACAATCATTCTGTTTTACACTTTCAGTGCAGTATTCAATAAATTACGTGAGATATTCAACACTTTATTATAAACTAGGTTCTGAGTTGGATGATATCGCCCAACTGTAGGCTAATATTCTTAGTGCATTTAAGTTAGGCTTAATGATGTTCAGTTGGTTAGGTATATTGAATGCATTTTCAAATTAAGGTATTTTCAACCCATGATGGTTATGTAACCCCACTGTAAGTTGAGAAAGACTTGTATAGGAAAGATGATAGATATTATGCTAAGTCTATACCGACACTGGCCTTAAACTAGAAAACACTACCCTACATAAAAGCTTCGATATTTTATCTGGGGGAGGTTATCTTAGTTTACTGCAATAGTAGTTTGTCTAAATAAATGAAAAAAAAAAAAAAGATGTTTCACTCTTTCTCCTTTGGAATCCTACTGTTCACTCCAAGAGATTAGGCTTTTCTTAGCTGAATACTGTTTAAAAAGAAAGTGAGTGAGTTGCATGATCCCTTCTCTGCTGCTTTTACTGGTGGCTAGAATTTAGAGATCTTCCCCATAAAATAAAATTAAATAAAAAATAAAGATACCACCAGTGGCATACTATCTTCACTTCAAAAATTTTTAATGAAATTGTGGTTGGCCTGATAGACTTATCACCACAGCTTATTATTGGGTCTAGTCCTGTCAGTTTGTGCTTCTCTTCCACTATCATCCTTTCCTCTGCTTGAGGAGACACAGGTCTTACTTCTGAGGGTGATATAAGAATAGCATTGAGTAGACCAGCCTCTGAGACTCCACAGAGCTTCTTAATGCATATGTGGCTCTGAGCTGGACATGCAGACCAGATCCTTACATGATTTATTGGTGAGAAAGAGACTGAATCAACCACAAATCTTGCTCTTTCTTTCCTTCACTTGTACTCTGTCAATGAGTTGATAGGTTCAGAGTGAGCAGTTTATGCTGCTTTTCTTTTAATTGGGAATCTATTCTTTATCCATTTTAGGTCAAGCCCTTTATTCTAAGGTGATAACTTCAGTCGTATGACTCTGGAAAACCGCTTAAGTCTACTTGTGTGACTTACATTAAAAATGACATTACCAAATGTAAAACCGATAGCTAGTGGGAAGCAGCTGCATAGCACAGGGCGATCAGCTGGTGCTTTGTGACCACCTAGGGCGGTGGGATAGGGAGGGTGAGAGGGAGGGAGATGCAAGAGGGAAAGAGATATGGGGATATATGTATATGTATAGCTGATTCACTTTGTTATACAGCAGAAACTAACACACCATTGTAAAGCAATTATACTCTAATAAAGATGTTAAAAAAAAAAAAAGACAACCCTCATGGCTGTTTATAATCTACTGGTGACCCCTGGCAGATTCAGACCAGTACTCTACTAGGCAAACTCATTACTCCTTGATGGCCCAGGTCTGGAGGTCATTAGCTTCTTTCTTAGCAAAAAGAAGTACAGACTCCCCAGTTACATGGAGGCAACACCCTGAACTGCTGCCTTTATATAAAAATAGTTATTGACTCCCAGGCAGAAGCAAATATCCCCAATTTATTCTTCTTACTTCATTCCCAAGCACACACACCAAAACCTCCCTTACAAGTATCAGAAATATGTTTTTTTTTTCCTCTGCTTAGGACTTTTCACTGTTTATGCTCAATGAGAGACAACAATCCTGTTATGTTTACCACAATTTGTGTAAATATATGACAAAGACTCAATAATAAATGAATTTTTAGTTACAATGACTCAAAAAGGAGTCATTGCAAGATTCCTCTATGAGTATGGTTGTGTGTGTTTGGGAAGGGGAGCTTTAGTTTCTTGTTTAATAGATATGTTCTTATTCTTAACAACCTACAATTCAAAATATAGCCCTGGGGGTAAAGGTAGATCATATCAACCAAAGGAATAATGTTATGGTATTCTGAATTTTCTCAATTCGTAGCTTGAGAATATAAATTATTAACAACAAGACCAACAACAAATCTAGACCTAGATTTTATGAAACTACAAATCTATTCTCAGTGAGAAAATACAGAGATGATTATCAGAGTAGTTTTATTATCTAAAAAATCATGGAGTCCTGAGTTGGAAGTCCCAATTTGCTGGGCAGGAAAAAAGAACACTTTAGCTAGTTTTAATACTACATTCCCTGTATTTGGATACTTAATTCTTAAATAAATATATTTTTGAAATATACATAGAAGGGTGAACTAATCATAAATATACACTTCAATAAAGTTTCACAACGTGAATCACTTGTGTAATCACCACCTAGGTGAAGATATAAAGCACTGTCAATGCCCAGGAGTTCCCTTTGTGTCTCTTCACAGTCACTACACTCTCACCTTTCAAATGGCAACCTGACATCTAGAAGCACAGATTAGTTTTACCTGTGTATCAATAAAATGACACAAGTGAATTATAGAGACTATACACTCTTGTGCCTCTTCTCTTTCATTCAACATTATCTTTCAACCATGTTATATTGAAAACAGTCATTCATTTACTTTAATTTGCTATATATTATTCCATTGTATACCTATAACAAAATTAATTACTCCATACTTCTATTGATTGAAATTTAGGTTGTTACCAAGTAACATTGCAATAAACATTAAAAAAATTTTTTTTAATTGAAGTATAGATGATTTACAATGTTTCAGGTGTACAGAAGCAAAGTAGTTCAGTTTAGTATATAGATTATTTTCCCTTATAGGCTATTAAAAATATTGAGTATAGTTACCTGTGCTATACAGTAGATCCTTGTCAGTTATCTATTTTATATATAGTAATGCGTATATATTAATCCCAACCTCCTAACTTATCCCTTCCTCACCCCTTTTTCCTTTGGTAACCATAAGTTTGTTTTCTACGCCTGTGGGTCTATTTCTTTTTTGAAAATAAGTTCATTTGCATTTTTATTACTTTACATTCCACATATAAGTAATATTTGTCTTTGTCTGACTTACTTCACTCAGTATGATAATCTCTAGGCCCATCCATGTTACTGAATTTTTAACCTTGTTTCAAAAAGTACTATGGGAACATCATTCCCAATTGTTGGCAGTTTGGTATCAGTTTAAGAAGTCTTCATGGGTTACTTTATCCTCAGTTAATGTTTTCCACCATTAGAACCCAAAGCTGGGTAGTTTGGGGAAAGGCTCTTCACTGAGTCACTTTTCTCAGCCTTAGCTAATGTTATGATTTCTTTCTTGTCCAAAGGAAAGGAAGTAAACTCCTGGAGATATGAAGGCCATATTTCTATGGCTTATCTCATTTTTCTCAGAATATTTAAATTTAATATAACTCTTATTAATAGAATTGTTTCTATTTTCATTAACTTGTGAAACTTGATTTTCAGCAATGTGATGGAAAACAAAGTAAAGGAGTAAACAATGAGAGAGCACCAGTTGGTGTTGCACTACCAACAAATTTAGAGCTCAGACTTGTCAAAATTGTTTAATGAAGATATTACATGTAATGTAACTTTATGCTATAACATGTCAGCATTCAGATGTTAAAAACATCTATATTAAAAATATCCTGCATATGGTTCCAGGTATCATTACTCGTAAAGGCCCATATATTTTATTCTGAGTTTAAGTTCTCTTCATTGTGTGTGTGTGTATGTGAAATATTCCTTCTCTAATAGTAATTGCTAGCTGATATTTTTAACTTTCTTCCTTGGCAAAAGAGAGCTGGCAACCATACACCAGTCCCTCCAAACAAATGAAAAAAAAATTGCTAATTCATAAAGCCTAAAAGTCTGGGAAGCCTCGATATAAAGAACCATTTTAATCTGTGTATATATCCTGAATTTCTGCTCCTAAAAATCCTTTACCCTAAAGCATCCTCATAGCAAGTAGAAGATCAGCTGTACTATACTACAGTTTAGATAAGATAGAATCTTCCTAGAACAACTTGAAATTTACTTTTTTCTTTAGCTTTTTTTTAGTTTTTCTTTAGTTTTTCTTTAGTTTTTCTTTAGCTTGGTTTCTGAATTTTAATCAAAACATACAAATTTTAAAAAGAGAATAAAAGGAATAATAGAAAATCCAACTTGGAATAAAAACCAATGACAATTTTATAAGCCTCAGCATATTCTGAGAAATAAGTTAAAAGCACATTTTCAAACATATTACTTACCATATTTTAATACAATTAATCTACCTGAAACTTTTTCATTAGTGTAAAGTCTATTACAAAGGTAAATATGAGATTAAAGGTTAATGTTTTACACATTATGATAAGTAGCTTACGAGGCAAAATGATTATCTAAAGAGAGGGATTTTGAAGCCACTGAACTCTCCAGTTTGGGGGAATGCATGCATTTATTACTGTAGGATTAATGTACATAGGTAAGAATCTAATGACAATAAATCTTCTGTCACCTGCCTGAGGAAAACGTTGAGTGCCTCTAGGATCTGAGAGGATGCAATTAACGAAGGCATGATCAATGTAAGTATGCTGTTATTTCTCTAATTTGAAGGCATGTGTCTGTTTCTCAAGGTAACACCCACATACACCCACTTATAGACATAACTGCATTTATGTTTATATGTATATGTGTTGTCATTAGGGGAATAAGACTGAAGGGGCCAGAGGGAGTGGGAAAGAGACATGGAGAGAGCAAAGGAGACAGAATTCACAGTAATACAGAGACCAACAGGTAGAGGAATGAGCAATGGCAATGAGCTGGCTGATGTACACAGCGAGGAAAAGCAGTAAACCAATTTAGGAGACTGAGTATTGCCCGTCACCCTTCCGATGTCATGACTAATTGCATAACCAAGGTTATCTGCTTTGATTCTCCAGAACTGTTAAGAATATAAAGGTATATTCAGTAAATCTACTTTCCTAAATGTGAAATTCAGAATTTATGAAATTAAAAGTCAAAACAAACGTTTAGGGACTAATCAAAATAAAGTCCTTAATAGAATTTGATTTAGATCATTTTGTGCTAGCTTACCAAGATTCTCCACCAAGTTAAATAAGGAACACAACCAACCAAAACAAGGAATGGAGGTTAACAAAACTATAGTTCATAAACGGCCATATTTTTCCTACCAGCCATAAGAATCTTGGCTAGCATTTTCTCTCTTAACTATTCACAAAAACCTAGTTGTATATAAGATATAAAACTCTGAGATAGATGTTAGATAGAATATAGAAATATACTTTCTATTACAATCTGGTATGTTGTATGATTTTCCCATTCCAAATAGACAATGTATCCTTCAACTCAATGTGATAATCCTACCCTCTGTCTCCCTCACAGATGTATTGTTAAAATTAATTCAATTTTAATCTTCAAAGCTGTAATGAATTGAGTTATTCAGCAAACAATGAAATCTAAATGAACAAGCAATGTTGTTATCCAGTTTCCTCATACATTCCCTTGAACTCTCTTGCTCTAGACAAGGTCTTTTGATAGGTGCAGTTCACACATATACAGTGACCATAATTTATGAGCTGTAACTTGATCATCACCTCCCTGTCTGGTTCACCTGTATTATCTAAGTTTTGTCAAATTACAAATATATTTGGATTCATTTTATGTAGGCTAAATTTCATGAATAGTTTCATATACATATTTATTTTATAAACTTACGTGACAAAATTATTCAGGTAAATGTCTATTTTAAAAAATCACTCTGTGTGTGATTAATTTTAATATTAAAACTCCCCAAAGTGAATTTTAAATTTAAAGTTACAGAGCTATGTCTTCCTGGGGAAAAAAAAAAAGAAAGAAAACAAAACAAAAAAACACCAAAACAACTACACACGCACAATTAACCCTGACTTCCTAGGGAAATATTTCCTTGTTTTATCATAAAAATACTTTGTGGGTGGTAACTCAATTTGTGAATTAAATTGCTTATGACCTCACATTGGATGTGAAAGCTGAAGACAAGAATGATGAATATGGGACTTCCCTGGTGGCACAGTGGTTAAGAGTCCGCCTGCCAATGCAGGGGACACAGGTTTGAGCCCTGGTCTGGGAAGATCCCACTTGCTGCGGAGCAGCTAAGCCCGTGCGCCACAGCTACTGAGACTACGCTCTAGAGCCTGCGAGCTACAGTGACTGAGCCTGTGTGCCTAGAGCCCGTACTCCCCAACGAGATAAACCACCACAATGAGAAGACCATGCACCAACCACAACAAAGAGTAGCCTCCGCTCGCTGCAACTAGAGAAAGCCCGCACGCAGCAACAAAGACCCAACGCAGCCAAAAATAAATAAATAAATAATTTTTTTCAAAATTAAAAAAAACAGAATGATGAACATGGAACATGCAATTAGTAGGTTATACACCCGGAAGTGATCAATTCTGTAAGACTCACCTCCACAATGTGCAATAAGTAGAAACGGTTAACTCTAAAGTATAAGAAATGAAAAGCATTTCTATTAACCTCTTGTATTATTTGTGGTAGATAAATCACAGATTAATAATTCATTTCAAACTTATGGTATCAATGGTAAAACAAAATAAAGTTTTTGATGTAATCATTAAACTTCTCTCACAATTTGCAATAATTGTGTAAAAACATAAATGGTTGTTATTTATGCCAAAAAGTCTCTTGGCATTCATCCTAAGTATTTGTCAAAAGTCAGTTTGATTCTGGAAGGCAGTGTTGGAAAAGCCAAAGATCAATTGCCATTGTAAGTCATAAACTCTTTTTTTTTAAATTAATTAATTAATTAATTTACAGCTGTGTTGGGTCTTTGTTTCTGTGCGAGGGCTTTCTCTAGTTGCGGCAAGTGGGGGCCACTCTTCATCGCGGTGCACGGGCCTCTCACTATCGCAGCCTCTCTTGTTGCGGAGCACAGGCTCCAGACACGCAGGCTCAGTAGTTGTGGTGCACGGGCTTAGTTGCTCTGCAGCATGTGGGATCTTTCCAGACCAGGGCTCGAACCCGTGTCCCCTGCATCAGCAGGCAGACTCTCAACCACAGCGCCACCAGGGAAGCCCCATAAGTCATAAACTCTAAAAAGCTCTTTCATGAATAATAAGGGAAGTTTAGCATGGTTGTATGATAGGAAAAAAAAAAAGGATATTGCCTTTCACTCTTTGTAATTTGACTCGATTTGTGCTTTTTAATTACTCCAGTTATTTTCTAATAGTTCAACATTATTCTGATTAATTTCTAGCTACAGGGTCTTCAAAAGATTGTTATAAACCTAACTCTCTTAAATTGCTACTTTCTTTGTTTTAGCAAGCACCGAAAAACTCATAAAACAAGTTTATTCATGTCAAATTTTAGATTAAAAACAGATTGCTCCTTTTATGTGATAACAGAGCTGAAGCAAGAGGAAGTCACCTCAATTATCATTGTCTCTGGGTTTTATTGTGCACTACCCATCTAAGATACATAATTACCCAGGCCTTCTAACTTGCAAGCAATTCACACATTTAAAAGTCTATAATTTTCTGCATTTCTGCCCCCTTGCTGGCACAGTTAAAGTTTATTGACAGTAAATATTGTAAATTTCTATTTTTTTCCATAGAAATACTTGGTGCTATGGAACTGACAGAGAGATGACTTTCCAAATGGTAGGAATCTCAAGCAATGTATTATTTAAATATTAAAAATAGGATTATTCATGACTACTTTAAAACTATCATGGGGTTAGGTTTTATAATAAATAACCACTAAAATAATTTGATATAAAATAAATTATTTCTTAATTCTCTTTATTTTTGAAATAAAAGGAAATACATTATTAAAAGAATTAGGGCAAATGTAAAGGCAATATAGACGTAACGCAAAAAACAATTTGAATATCACCATTAACAACACTATATATTTTTTTTAAAAAGATTAATATTAGAGACTAACAATAAATTGTTTTTATAATTTTCTCATCTATCACAGGTGATAGTTGCACTATATACACACACATATACATACTGCCATGTGTGTGAATACACATAATATTTTATATTTTGAATACTGGGGACAATAGTTATATATAATCAAAATACTTAGAAGGAAGCATCCTTAGACATATAATAAGCTATTTATATCAAATTCAAACATTTATGGAGCACTTAGATGTTTAGCTTTATGCTGGGTTCTGTAGAAGATGTAAATTAATTATCTGTCAACCTGTTATATGCAGGGATCGATCACTCTATCTCATTGACAGCAGTGTATCAATGTGATGTAGCTAGTAGGTCTCACTGCTATTTCACTGAGGCCCTAATGAGACAAAGGTGATCTAAGTTTTGAAAAGAAACAAGAGAATAGAAAAATAAAAAATAGGTCTTGGGTTGTCTTTAAGAATTAAAATAGTTATAAAAAATGAAGAAATAGGTGTATGTAATTAATAAACAGTAAGGAAACAAATAAAATAGAACAGAGGATCTGTAATGCTGACTAATGGGGTAATAAAATTAGCATATTAAATTTTTGACTATTCTTGAAGACAAAAAATATTTTTTTTCAATTTTAAGCATAATGTCGTGTGATTTAAAAAAAAAGGCAATTCCTTTTCTAATTCTACCTTTAATGTTGTAAATTATTTAAGTTGCATCTAAGTCAATATAACATATAGCCACCCAATAAAATTGTAATCGACCTCAATATTACTGACATATTCAAAGACACTAGTAAAAGGAAGAACTTTATCTCTCTTCAAAACCTCATTCAAGAGTCTGATGGCATGGCACATAGGACAATCATTAGGTCTAGAAAGTATATCTTTGCTGTTTCTTGATTCCTTTCTAAACATCTGTTGGTGCACTGGCTTAGGCACCTTTCCCTTGCCTTTCCTTCTCCTCTGCTGCTGCTGTGTCCTTGGCCCATGGCATCAGAGCCTTGATTCTCAGACTCATCCCCACTGTCAACACTGTCTCTGAGCAGCCAGGTGTCACCATGGGCTTGTTGGGATTTGCAAACACCTGCCCTGAATTCACATCAAAGGGATCAATTTCCTCCTCCTGGGGCTCCCCTTAGCACTACTCAGGAGCTCCTTCCCTGCCTGGGGCACCCACTCCAGGCTGCTGCAAGCCAAGTACTTGCCCAGAAGCTGTTGGTTCACATCCAGCAAGTCCTTGCCCCACTTAAACTTCTGCAGCCAAAGGACAGCAAGTTCTGAAAAGCTCTGGATGCAGAAGGTGGCAACAAAAACCTCCACTGAAGACAGTTTGCAGGGTCAGCCATAGTTCACAGCGCTGGCAGCCACTCAGTGGGTCAGTAGCCACAGGAGGCTCTCCAGCATCTTCCCAAATGTCATCTCCTCCAGTCTGACACAGGAACCGTCTAGGATGGGAACACCTGATTGTGTCACCAGCTGCCTGTCTGCCAGGACATATGCTGGGCACCCACAGGGCTGAGCACAAGAGGACCAGACCCATGGCCCAGGCCCAGGCAGTGCACCAAGTCCAGGAGTGTCAGCTTGTGGCTGATGCTGGGTGGAGGGTCACAGTAGACCAGCTCCCACAGGGCCAGCAAGAGAGCCCCCCACTGGTCCCTGGTTGCCCTCATCCCAGCTACCAATGTTTCCATAGACACTTGAAGCTGGACCCCAACAGCGGCCCCAGGACTCCCAGAAAAGACACCTTCTGCCCCCATCCCCCCCACCCAGCTTTGCTCCTGTGGCCCATGGCAGGGAGCCAGAGTCCCTCTGTTACCACTTCACCTTTTAAACTAAATAACCCTAATAATTTAAGTAGTCTTTTGATTACCTCAAAACTATGCAGAATGCTATACATTTGTAAGTCACTAAATAAAGTTTAGATATGTTGATTCAATCAAAATTCTTTTTCACTCAACCTCCCAACCCCTCATTACCAAACACATACACATTTAGATACAGCCTGTCTTTGCTTAGAATTTTATGGGAGATGATATAAATGGGAAATTTTAAAATTATTTTCTATATTATATTTATATTTCTAATGGAATTTTATTTTGTTATGAAAAGTTTCAATTTCCAGGAATTGTAATTTCAGACTTTGGGGCAAGAGCTAATGAAAGATCCACAATTAAAATACCTAAATTGAACTGTTTAAACATAGTGAATCAAATCAGAGTGCTGAGATCAGTATCACAAAGCAAAACATTAAGATTGGTATCACAGAGAATCCAACCTGGACTAGGTAACTAATTTTTCTCTGTCTTCACGATCAGACGATTGCATTTATCCAACAATTTCACTTTAAACACATTGGCATTATTTTAATCTCTCTCTACCCTGTACTTTTATTTTTCTTATTTTAAGTCTTATAATCATTATACTTTCAATGTTTCTTCTTCACTCTCAACGCTATGTCATAGTGTTAAGGCATGATTGACCAAATATCCAAACTAAAAAACTTATAAAGTATAGGTTGGAAGAGAGACAAGCTAGAAGACAAAGAGGGGCAAGATAAAAAGAGAGACCGAGAGATACCAAGAGACAAATACAGAGAAATGGGGAGTCAGTGATATGTTCCTTTTAAATTAAAGAGGAACAATACTAGAATCAAAGTAACCAATTAGGGGCTTCCCTGGTGGCGCAGTGGTTGAGAATCTGCCTGCTAATGCAGGGGACACGGGTTCGAGCCCTGGTCTGGGAGGATCCCACATGCCCTGGAGCAGCTAGGCCCGTGAGCCACAACTACTGAGCCTGTGCGTCTGGAGCCTGTGCTCCGCAACAAGAGAGGCTGTGATAGTGAGAGGCCCGTGCACCGCGATGAAGACTGGCCCCCACTTACCACAACTAGAGAAAGCCCTCGCACAGAAACAAAGACCCAACACAGCAAAAATAAATAAATTAATTAATAAACTCCTACCCTCAACATCTCCTTTGAAAAAAAAAAAAGTAACCAATTAGAAAACAAATTCAGTACTCCTGTATTTATACTTCAATGGCTTAACCTATAATAATAAATACGACAGACAGAAAAGGACAAATGTGAAATGTTGCCAAATATGACAGATAATTGAAAAGGACTCTAATTTTACTCACAGTTTGATTCTGAATAGGAAAATGTGGTAACATTAACAGAAAGTGCAAGGTAAGAAAATAATTTTATTTCTGATTTTAAAAACCTGAATTTTGTTTAGGTTGTTTTGTTGGAGGTGATGATTGAGCACCTAAATACTAATTTTGAGCACACAGTGAATGTATTTAACTGGATTAGCTTCCCAATAAGCAGTCATTGGGGAGTTATTATTTTGAATATAGAACAGACATTCTAAATGTTTTACATTTATATATCAGGAGAATTAGTAAGGAAAAAATTACACATGTGGCAAATCCTTTTGTATCTCTACCTAAAGTGATAAAGATTGATGAGAATTATACTAGTGACTGTCCATTGTAGACAACATTTAAAAGCTCTATTATGGGTATTCCTTTTTGTTCCTGCTATGATGTCTACTAAAATGTCTTAAGACCTTTCAATATTTTTGCAAATAAACCTAAGTAAAGTATAAATGTCAAAAATATTTCTTGGGCTTCCCTGGTGGCACAGTAGTTGAGAGTCCGCCTGCCGATGCAGGGGACACGGGTTCGTGCCCCGGTCTGGGAAGATCCCACATGCCGTGGAGCGGCTGGGCCCGTGAGCCATGGCCACTGAGCCTGTGCGTCCGGAGCCTGTGCTCCTCAACGGGAGACTTTGGAAAATCTGTCTTGACCATAAGATAAAACGGTTGTAAAGAATGCACAACTTTTGGGGGGTTTCCTAACATCTTGGATTGGCATCTCCTTACTACTTAGTGTCCAACAACTTTTGTGGAGTATCTTGACGAGAAAGGATGTATTCTACTTAAAATACTCAGATGATGAGCCTTTGCATAGGCAAAATAGGTTTGTAATAACTTTATCTACTTCATAAGAAAACAAATTTTTTTGATAAGGCATAACTGAAATGCAATGTTGGGACCAGAAAGCGTTATGCTAAACCAAACCACAAAATTAGGTTTTGTGATTTAGTTTACAAGGGTATCTCAAAGAACACAGAACACCCTGTTCCTGACTATTTGGATGCCTATTAGGCACAACTAATTACCACTCCCAACATACTTCTCCATCAGTCTTTCCCATATTAGTTAATATTTTATCAGTTAATGGCACTATCATACACCCACATATTCAGAACAAAGAGCAAGAAGTCATTTCTATTTGTAACCCAATCCAACCACAAGTCTTACTAATCTATCTCCAAAATAGATTATGAAATGGCTACATTATTTCCCATTTCCATCATGCTCTCTTGGAATAAATTGAGAGACTCCAACTCTTTTTAAAATGTGAAATAACACTATGCTCATTTAAAACCCTTCTATTGATTCCTCTTGTAATTAGAATTACATGCAAACTTTTACCATGATCCATAAAAGGTACTTTATGATCTTCCCCTGGACTCTTTTCTGACCTTATCTCCTATCATTCCTATTGTTTACTATTCTCCTTTAAACTTCTTTCTTTTTCATGAACATAACTAGCTTATTCCTGTCTATTGACAGAGCTCTATAATATCATATTACTGTCAAAGTATAAGCACAGGCCTTCAGAGAGATTGTGAGAGTAGGACAATCCCGTGATAAAGTCCTGTGATAATACAGATATTGTTCTGATCAGAATTCGAAACTTAAAGACTATAAATTCTTTTCAGTTCCATAATCAAGTGTGAATTACATAAGTGAAGGAGCAAATGCACAGACTTTTATAGATATTATAAAAGTGCGCCAGCAAAATAGCATTAGTTGATTCTGTGACTAATGTTAATCACAGTTTTTAAACAGCATTATCTAAGCTTGTCTTCTTATAAAAATCCTCAGTAACTTGCAAATAAAAGCAAATATAAATTTGAAAATATACCAAGAGACTTATGACAACAAACACATTGACCTAAAAGTATCTATGGCTTTTATTTTTCTGTTCTAGTGTTCTTAAATTCCAATGTGATTTGAATAACACAACTAATCTGAACTGCCACAGAGCATAACTTGTATAAAATGGCAAGTGAGTCTATATATTTTTTTCAGAAACTTGTTAATTTTGTCCCATGTAGATAAAGAATGAGACAGTGTAGTTAATAAATTATCTCTGCTCTTCACTATATTCTTTAAGGGTTTTGATTCAGCTATATAAAAACAACAATTCAGGCAGAAAATTGGCAAATGGACCTGAAACTCATATTTTCTCCAGTGAAATCATCTTATAATCATTTGTGAGAATTTAACATTTCTGCAAATACATAGATCTTCAAAGGGCAAAATTTAAAATTATATAAATACACACCATCCAGTGATACAGATAAAATAAATTTTAATAATGGTAAAATACGGTTTTAAAATGAAAGTTTATAAACTTGTAATAGTGGCATACCAGAAATGGTAAGATTTTAAATATAATATTAAAAACCACATGGAATGCCATTATATATATGGCCTATTCTTATAAAGCAGTTTATTTTTTTCAAATCAGCTATTAAATTGAATTTTTGTGCAATTCAATAAATAAAATATATAAAACAAACAATATGTTTATTGTTATACATGACAAATGTTCACATAAAAATTATGTTTTCCAGTCTGCGTACTATATGTGCTCATTCCATCCCATAATAATCAATCTCTATGATTGAGGAATTCCACTGCTTTGCTCTGGAAATTACTAGCACTCTTTGCTTTTCAAAGAAAGGCATTATTTACAATCATGACCTCTGTTTAGGAATGGAGCAAGATCCATATTACTCTTTAAAGTTATCAGACCCTACTATGATATCCAGGATTATATGAATATATGAGGGGTTTTCTTGGATAGCAGCTCTTCCTCTGTTTAACAACTATCTTTGCAGATTTTAGGCCAGGCTTTTTTAGATAGGAAAGAATCTGGTATGTTTTAGCAGAAGGTGAAACATGCTTATAGCGTGGACAGTCTGTCAAGGAAAGTGTTGGCAGGTTAAGCTAGAGAGGAAGATAAAGGGTATCTAGAAAATAGGTAGCTCTTAATCTCACAGAAAATTTAGACTTGAAGCAATAAGAATTAGAAAATTAATGAAACTGCTGATTTCTAACTATGCTTCTCTCTTTAGGGTTTATTTTTTTAATTGTTTTTTTTGGGGGGTATTATCTGTCTTTTTTATTATAAACATTCTAGTGGTGTGAAGTGGTATCTCACTGTTTTTTGTTTTTAATATCTTTATTGGAGTATAATTACTTTACAATGTTGTGTTAGTTTCTTCTGTACAACAAAGTGAATCAGCTATATGTATACATATATCCCCATACCTCCTCCCTCTTGCGTCTCCCTCCCACCCTCCGTATCCACCCCTCTAGGTCATCACAAAGCATCGAGTTGATCTCCCTGTGCTATGCAGCAGCTTCCCACTAGCCAGCCATTTTACATTTGGTAGTGTCTCTTCAGGTTTTAGAACTCAAATCATTCTTGTTCCCATGGGTGGATATTGCTAAACATGGTTTTATGGTTAGCTCTCAGGACTTTTCTAATATGTCTAGGCCTTTTAAATGAAGCATAAATGGTTCATATGAACATTTTAGACTAGATGGCACCATGGAAACAAATGATGTTGAATATGTTGTGTGAATAAATAATACAGAATTATCTTTAAAATCTGATATTCATAAGTGATCATTTTTATCTTTTCATTGATCCTATATGTTCTCTAGATCAGCTATTGGGCTGTTTTTTGGTGAAAGAAACCCTAATTTTAACCCCATATTGTAAAATATTGTAAAACATTGAAAGAAGTTCATAATGTAAATTATATTGAATGACTGAATTAATAAATACCTAAAAAAAATTATTTGGTGTCATGGTCCATGCCTTTTCCACTATACCTCTCAACTTTTTTCTGACTCAATTTTCCACCAGTTTCTGAAACAATGTCTCAAGTTCATTACATTCACCATGTCTAAATCCCAATTTTCCTCATTTCTCAGAGAGTCTATTGCATAAACTCCTAAACAGGATCCTTGTCTTGATTTTTTTTCAAAAATAAAAACATTACGTTGCTCCCTGCATAAAAATATTCAATGACTTACCATTTCCTCTAAGATAAAATATAAGTATCCTTGTCATAGTATATAAGCCACTTTAGAATCTAGTCTTAACAATTTGTCATTTGATTTGTAACCATTCCATTACATGAACCCTTTGATCCAGTCACACTGAATAGCTTCAATCCTGCCAGAACACACTATATTATCATGAAACAC
Source organism: Orcinus orca (assembly GCF_937001465.1). Classification (NCBI taxonomy): domain Eukaryota; kingdom Metazoa; phylum Chordata; class Mammalia; order Artiodactyla; family Delphinidae; genus Orcinus; species Orcinus orca. Next base: position 95,705,298 of record NC_064565.1, read on the forward strand.
AGTATAGCACTGTGGTTAAGAGCCCAGACCTTGAAGCCTGCTTGCCTGATGTATGTCAGACATATGGTAAGCTTACAACAATAGCTGGCACAAGGTTGACTACAGAGTGATATGATAACTACTCCAGTGTACAATTAATCCTTTCTCCACATGCCTCCTCATCCTGGCAAAATTTAGCTCAAATGTAACTTCATGTAACGTGGTATGGTATCATCCATCTTTCCAGTTGTTATCCTATAATAATTACATCTTATATAATAATTACATTTTACATATTAATTGCATTTAATTACACAACATTTTATCACCTAGTAGCATTCTGGTCTGTTTATATTTTTTCCCTACCACTGCAAACTTGATTCATTAGATTGTGGAGGCCAATTTGTTATTTTAGTAACACTAGTACCTAGCATATTGCCTGGCACATAGGAGAATTTTCAATAAATGTTTGTTAAACTAAGGTAAAATAATGTATAAATTAAATCACATCGCTTAAAATACAACATTGAACAAAAAGAAACTCAGCTCCATTTAAGGAACATTTCTATATCCTGTTCGAGTACACTTATTAAATTTTTCTATTAGAATATTATTAATATATAAATTATATGAATACATTTAGTATTCCTCTTTCTTTCATGATTTTAAGCTTTCTACAGGAGTTTCTTCTAAAAGTAGCCCCACAAAATCCTGTTTAATTTTACCCTTAAATTTCTATAGATGCCAACTGACTTATCTGGGTGGCTTGCTGGTTTTAATTTTCTTGAGAACTAATAAGAGCCCACTGTCCTTCTTGAGATCTGATTTTTGTAGCATTCCATCATTTTGTGTTTCTTTCTCCAACTTGTTTCCTTCTTCTTCCTGTCTATCACTCATTTTATTGTTACGTATACAATTCTAATAAGATTTCTAAAATTTTAATTAAAAAATTATTCCATTTAGCATTCCATAGATTGGGGAATAAAACTCAATAAAGACTATCTCAATGCATTTCATTGTTCCTGCCAATTAACTACAAAATATTTTTTTTCTTTTTACTTCTCGAGCACTAGTGACCATAAAAAATGCAATTCTTTCCTGAAGTTACGTCAAGATTATAAAATGCCTTTTAAGTTTTTTTTTTTTAACGTAATTGTGACATTATATTGAAATACACTGTCCCAACCACTCACATTCTACTTAAGTGATATTTTGCTACTGATACGGCCTATTATTTCGAAACTAGGTCCCTTATTGTGGTATTCATATTATTTTAAAAATAGGATTAGAAAATATACTGCTGAATTAAAGGGAAGATTTCTAAAGACTTAGAAAATAAATTACTATTAGATTAGTATTCTAATATCTATCAAGTGATATTACTAATAGACCAATTAGAAATCACTAGCACCTATTATGGTACTGTAATAACCTTCACATAAATAAAACATTACAATATATATGAAGCACATAAATAATGGAACTAAAATAGGGTATTCCAAATCAGAATACACAAGGTGCAAAGGGGCACCTTAAAACTTACAGGTAAATTTTTATTACAAGCAAGGCTGCTTTACCAAAACAAAACAAGACAAAAACATATTTTCAGTTCCTACTTCTGTGAATTTCAGAGATATCAATGAGACTCTTTGAGTCTATAACTTGTGAAATACAGAATATTAGGTTTTGATGAAGAGCACCTGCTCTAGGTTGATTTCTCATTATCTGGATCAGTTAGAAGGGAGTTCAATTACTCGTTCATTCAAAAACAAGCAACTATTAGTTTCTGTCATGTAGCAAGCATGGTGCTGGGTCCTGACACAAATTTATTTGCATGTTGCTGGGTCCTGACACAAATTTATTTAAGACCTGAACTAATTTTTAAGAATTCACAGCTTAGTGTGGAAACATAAGTCTAATATCACATCATCATGGCTATCATCATGTGCTATCATCATGGCTGCATATTTTAGTAGCATCGCACAGGAAGTAAATAACTTCTACTGAAAACATTGTAGAAAGTCAGGCTACCAAGGAGCATAAAATCGGGAGAGAGAAGAAAAACACAACATAGGAGGTAAAAGGTGTCAGTTCAGAATACTTTAAGATATCAAAAGATATTTGAGTTAACTCCTATTCACTGGGCCCATGTTTTCCGGTAAATAATCAAATAATTTGATCTGTGCCAGTGGATTAATCAATTTGACACTACTCCTTTATGATATCCTTTTTAAAGGGCCTTTTACAAAAGCAATACCTTGACAACAAGGAAAAACTTTAATAATAGGTCATTCAGACTCTATTGTGTGCAAATATTAGAGCATAGAGCCATACATATTCTCATGTACTACATCTATATTAAATGGCATTTTGAGCAGTAAGTATAGGACAACACTTCAAATCTTATTTCAAAAATGAATTAAGGAAATCTAAATTAAGCAAAAGCTCTCTAATGTGTTTACATTTATAAGCAAAGGATATACATTTCTGTTATAAATAACTTTTAAAATTCTGTCTAAATACATTATGGTGAACATAAATTTAATTAACAACTGTGGCTATTACTTTTTCTTCTTATAGGTAACACTAACCTAGTAAACACAGATTCATAAGACTATATGTGTTCACTGTATAGAAATATACGGAGAGAAAGAGAGAAGGAGAGAAAAAATGTCCAAAGGGTACTGATAAGGTACTAATAAGGCTACTAAGTAAGGATGGTACTAAGAGATGCAGAGGGTACAAGAAGCAGGCCTGTAAATAAAAATCACCAGATTAAATAAGCACACACATTTTAATGTTGTGCTTTGTGAAGTTAGACATACATTTCAATAATTGCTTTTAATGATTATTCATGAATGAATTATAAATTAACTCTCTAGACTAAAAATATCATTCCATGTTTGCTAAATAACGTTTCCTCAAATGAAAAAACAATTATATATGAAAAGGATAAAACCTTTCTCATCATTAGTACTTCTGTAAAGTCTTTGTATTTGATCTTGCTATAATTAATGCTCGGTTTGTTAGGACATTTCCACATCACAAATTACAACATTCAAGTTCACGGATGGATATAATGTATACAGGGAAAATGAATTATTTTGCAGTGAACCTCATAATAGAATTATATGTGTACCAATTTATGGCTTTGCATAGAAGACTATGCAAATGTCAGTTTAAAAAAAAGAAAAAAGGTTTTCTCCTTCTGTTCTTTCTTGAGAACACTAATTGTTCTAAAAATCTGGGCCTGTGTAAAGATGTTCTGAGTTAGGAGTATAAAAATTCCCACCAGCTTGTAGAAAAAGAATAGATTCTCAAATGATCACAAAAGCTGTTTTTCGGGCTTCCCTGGTGGCGCAGTGGTTGAGAGTCTGCCTGCCGATGCAGGGGACACGGGTTCGTGCCCCGGTCCGGGAAGATCCTACATGCCGCGGAGTGGCTGGGCCCGTGAGCCATGGCCGCTGAACCTGCGCGTCCGGAGCCTGTGCTCCGCAACGGGAGAGGCCACAACAGTGAGAGGCCCGCGTACCGCCAAAAAAAAAAAAAGCTATTTTTCTCCATTCTTAGTGAAAAATAAATTCAGTCATGCTAAGCCATATATGTTAAATAGCAGGTCAATATAAAGGTTAATACTTTATGGTAATTGCCCCACACACATACACACAACAATTACCTAAGACAAGTTAGACATAATTTACTTTGTATAGTTTCCCTATTTTATAAAAATTTTTTATACAATTTTTAAAGGTTACTTTCCATTTATGGTTACTACGAAATATTGACTATATTCCTCGTGTTGTACAATACATCCCTGAGCCTATCTTACACACAATAGTTTGTACCTCCTACTTTCCCACCCCTATATTGCCCCTCTGCCTCCGCCACTAGTAACCACTAGTTTCTTCTCTATATCTGTAAGTCTGCTTCTTTTTTGTTATATTCATTAGTTTGTTGTATTTTTTAGATTCCGCATGTAAGTGTATCATACAGTATTTGTCCTTTTTTGAGTTATTTCACTTAGCATAATGCCCTCCATTGTCCATCTACATTGCTGCAAATGGCAAAACTTTGTTCTTTTTTTATGGCTGAATAGGATTACATTGCATATTCATACCACATCTTCCTTATCCATTCATCTGTTGATGGACATATAGGTTGCATCCATATCTTGAAAATTGTAAATAACATGCTATGGACATTGGGGTGCATGTATCTTTTTGTTTTCGTTTTTGTTTTGTTTTTGTTTGTTTTGATCCAAGCTTTTTTTTTTTAACATCTTTATTGGAGTATAATTGCTTTACAATGGTGTGTTAGTTTCTGCTTTATAACAAAATGAATCAGCTATACATATACATATATCCCCATATCTCTTCCCTCTTGCATCTCCCTCCCTCCCACCCTCCCTATCCCACCCCACTAGGTGGTCACAAAGCACTGAGTTGATCTCCCTGTGTTATGCGGCCGCTTCGATGGAGAACAGCATGTATCTTTTTGAATTAGTGCTTTCGGTTGTTTTGAATATATACCCTGGAGTTGAATTGCTGGGTCATATGGTAGTTTTGAGGAACTTCCATACTGTTTTCCACAGTGGCTGCACCAATTTACATTCCCACCAACAGTGTACAAGTGTTCCCTTTTCTCCATATCCTCAGGGACATTTGTTATTTGTGTTCTTTTTGATAATAGCCATTCTGACAGGTGTGAGGTGATATCTCATTACGGTTTTGATATACATTTCCCTGATGATTAGCAATGTTGAGCATCTTTTCATGTGCCTGTTGGCCATCTGCATTTCCTCTTTGGAAAAATGTCTATTCAGTTCTTCTGCCCATTTTTAATGCTTATGTAATTGCTTAAAACTATGTCTTCAAATAAGAATTTTAAATGACTTGGTGAACGTGATATTTCCTCCAATAAACTAGGTGAAATTTAGCATTTGACTGTGTATCACCTCTGTATTGCTACTCTCAACACATTATATCTGTATAATCCCTTCAGGGACAGGGATCTTCTCTACAATAGAGTGATGCCTTAGGGTAGGTAGAGTTCTTCCCTTTTATGAGTGAAAATTTGACTTCTCACTACTCAGTGATTTCAGGCCCTGCCATATAATATCACAGAGAATCCTCTTCAGCAGGTTAGCCATCCTCCTTCTGTAGATGAAACATCTGTTTTTCACTTGAATTCAAAGCAGTTCAGCTTATTTCCTCTGATCACAGAAGTATGTCACATATTACATTATATGAAAATACAAACCACTTCTTTTACTGCAAAAAATTATTTTGTTAACACCCAAACATGTCAAATTACCCAAATAATGTTTTGCACAAAGGTTTTTCAAAGACCACATAATATGCACACTATATTTCCAATGAAATACCCACTCATTAAGTTATAGCATATATTGTCATGCTTAAAATGCAAATACAAATAAAAAAAAATGAAAAGCTTTTAATGTAAGGAGCATGTAGGTCACGTCTTTTCCAAAGCAGACATATCTGCATTTCTTTGGTTGTTGGTTATTAATATTTCATTAATTTTCAACCTACTGCAAACTCCCCTTGAGATATCATTAATAAAATACCATCCATATCAGCAAGATTATAGTCACAGTAGCCAAACTACGGAACCCATTTAATTACTTAGAAATTTTAAGAGTGCTGAGCACTTGCTTTAATCTAAAGAACTGAACAATCTGATGCTTTGATGATTACAAAGCGTCTTTAGCTTTCTCTGTTTTGTTGGTAATTTTAATTATTTCGTATACATTTCCCATTTAGATGCATTCCTTTGGTTGCCCTGTTAGAATAATAATGAGCAACTTTTGAGGAAACATAAATGAGTACATAAATGCTTCTAAAATAAATTTAAGAATGGACAAATATGCAAGCACTTAACATTTACAATATTAGCCTTTTTCTGCTCAGTTTCCCCAATGACATAACATTTTTGACTAAGGAATGTAGTCAACAAATTAATAGCGTTAAATTCTGCCAAAAACATTCCCATTTTCACACCTGCCCAATCCTCTACCCACCCTAAGAATACCAATTTTCCTGATTCTGTGTAATTCCTCGCGTACACAAGTAGGCATTTTGGATTTAGGTGTTAAAGCAATTCTTTATTTTACTCTAACCCTCTCTCACATACGGTCACGCACCTTAGCATACCACATTCACTGAAAGAATGGCAAGGCAGAGAAGAAAAATGAAGCACACTTTCACCATTTTTTTTCAGATATGTGTGCATGCATGCTGAAGTCCTGTTCATTTGGAAATTTTACCAGATAACATAAAACAGTTAAAGTTTATTCTTTTCAGGTAATAGATATTTTCCCTCATCAATGTTGTTTTTCTGGATAAATTTCAGAGTCTGTGTGCTCAGAGAAAGAAACCCATCACAAAAGTGTGCATATTGTGATTGTATTTAGATGAAGTTCAATAACAGGCAAAATATGTCTATATTAATAGAAATTAAATAGTGGATTGTATGGAAGCAGTTATTGAATGGGAAGAGGCATGAGGAAACCTTCTGGAAGTGATGGAAATAGTTCACATATATACATATATAAACAACATTAAGCATTAGATGGAACACTGATGCACTTTCCTCTATGTAAGTTATAACTCAGTTTTTTAAATGTTTTTCTATGGTGCCAAGAACAAATATTGGAGTTTAAGTGAAAAAGAAATTTTGATAAATTTGTATCCATTCCCTTCTTTCTGCTTTTACTGTTCCAGTTCAAGTCCTATTTATTCCAAATCTTAACCACTGAAAAGCCTACTTAGTCCAAGAGTCATAATTTGTTCTCCCATTCTTTCTTAATTATGGAGTCACTGATTATAAATTTGTTAACCTCCCTTTAGCTAAATGTGTTCATAGTGAATAACTTTGGACAATAGGATATAGGTGGATGTAGTGTGTACAACTTTTAGGAAGAGTAAATTTAAGGAAGAGTATATATATATATATATATATATATATATATATATATATATTTTTTTTTTTTTTTCTGTTCCTCTCTCCTGTTGGCTAGAATTATGATGTGGTAGCTGGAGCTCAAGCAGCCACATTGGACTATGACAGAATTCAAATGCTCAGGATGGAGGAGGAACTATTATAGATCGAAGAACAGTGGGATCATAATGCTCAGGGAGCCATCTCAGCTATAAAATGACTAACCTCCAGATTTCTTTTACTTGAGGAAGAAATATATTTTTATCTTCTTTAAACCACAGTTAATTTATGGTGTTTTTTTTTCTTTTTCGGTGACTAGCAGAAGCCTAATATAAGTTGATACACTTTCTATATAAGCTTTTTTCCTATCAACTCCTTCTCACTGTAATCCATCATTCAAACATACTACTGAAGTTTTTCTAAGAATATATCTGATCATGATCCCTCCTCCATTGAAATTTCTTATTCTTATTCAGAAATATTGCTATGATTCCAGGTACAATAATATTGCTATTATTAAATAATCAGTTATAAAAAAGAATGCAAAATCTGATTTTGTATTTTTAAATAAAATACTAATTTGTGCAGGAACTGAAGACGTGAAGATAACCACCAAAATTTAAATGTTCATTATTTGGGGTTATGATAACAGGTGATATTTATATTTGCATCATAATTTTCTGAATTTACTAAATTTATGACAAAAGTATGCATCACTGTAGTAACAGAAACAAATGACTCTTTCAAAAACAAAATTAAAATCATCCATGGTTTCAGAAAATTCAAATTTTTCTTAACATTTAGAACTTAAAGACAGTTTCCATTAGTGACAGTAAAAAACAAAAAAAATTGCCACTCTCATTCTAACCATTTCCCCTGTTCTGGATGCTTTAACCAATAAACTAAGGGAAAAAAATATTTATGTGAACTATAATAACAAGAAGAACTAAGATTCATTGAGTACTTAATTTTAACAGGCACTCTCTTAAGTACTTTTACCTCTGTTGATTTATGTGTACCCATTACTCCTCTATGAGAAAGGAACTATTAATGAGCGGTACAGACCTAAGGCACAGGGATATTAAATCATGGTAGGGCTAATATCTTAACCCAAGCTTTCTGGTTCAAGATTCTGTATTCTTATCTACTTTGTTTACCCTCTGTAGCCACATGCAAAATGACTGACAAAAATTACTACTTAATATCACAAATTTCTGTATGAATAAAAAACAGCATAACAAAGTTATATTCAAAGCAAGAAAAAAATATTTGCAACACATATAATAGAATATATAGGGCGTTGATAATCTTAAGGAACTCTTAGATGAACAATGAATACCCTATAGAACAATAAATGCCCCAAAGACATAAATAAGCAGTTTTCAATGAAAGCAATATCCAAATAAAACAATGTTTAACCTCACTGATAATCAAATATTCATAAATTTAAGATACATTATTTTTTATTTATTATGTTGGTAAGTGCTGAAATGGTTGTTATTGTGATTTTGGCCAGGGTGTGGCAACACAGGCACTCTCATGTATTGTGTTAGAAGCACAGATTTATAAAACTTTTTGAAAGGCAATATACAATATATATCCAGGTTTAAAATGTGTATAACCCCTTCATGATGAGACTGCCCTTTTAAGAATTTAACCTAATTAAATAAAATGTAGTTAACAATGGGACTTTGTGGTAGTCATATTTGTAACAGTGAAAAATTGGAAACTAGTTAAATGCATATCTATTAAGGATTGGTCAAATCAAATTATAGTATATTTACACAATGGAATATCAGACAATCACATAAAAGGAGAACATATAGACATAAGTACTAATATGTGAAATGTCCATGGTATACTAATTAAACAAAAAAATTGTGACACAGTATTATGGATTGAATGATTCTATTTGTGTTAATATACATGTTTATTATCTGTTTATTTTTTAAAGTCAGGAGGACTTTACAAGAAAGTGTTATCACTGACTGACTCAGAGTCTGGTAGGATGAAAGGGATGGGGATGAGAGTGGAAAGAAAGATTAGAGAGGAGAGCTATATTTCTACCTACGGATGACCATACTGTTTTGCTTTCACGCAAGCATAATTACTTACATTATAAAAAAACACTAAACATATTTTCACCTTCAAAAAACAACTAAAAATCTTTGCATTTCATAGTAATCTTTCTACTGTCCTCTTGCCATTCATTACACTCAGTAGCTAAATCTGATTCTTAGGAAGATCCACCAGAGCACTCAAATTTCAGGATCAAGACCTCACTCATACCCAAGACAGTGACTGCTTTCTTCTCTTCCTGGAATGTTTCTCTTTCCAATTCTACCTATCAAAAATTCCTTAATAGTAGGTAATTCGCAAAATGCTACTTAAATTGTGGAACATTCTTTTTCTCTTCTGTTTTCCATTCAAAAGAAAAAAGAAACTATTAGAAACCTTGCCACATATGGTATGCATATAATCTATATATATGCCTGTCTTCTCTATTAATCTCTGGGCTGCTCACTGGCAGTGTCTTCTATATCTTTTTATCCTTCTACTATGTCTAGCCCTCAAGCATGTATACAGTTGATACCCCCAAAATATTCACTGAATTGGTTAATTAACTATAGAGATAGCTCTGTTGATAACTCAAATAAAACAATAATGAATCTGATTGTTTTGTCAATTACTGAAACGTGATTTATCTACAGTGAGGTTTATTCTCATTTCTTTGAGAAAATGGATATTAAAGTTATTCACATAAAAAAGAGGTACGGCAATGCTCTTAATATTTAAAAATTGTAAGATAAACGATGCCCTAGAGGAATGTATCCAGTGTTAATGTAATAGTGTAATCATTTTATTTAAAGTGTATCATAACTAAAATTCTTGTCAATTCTTGTTCAAATGTAGCCAACCTGACTCCAGGTCAGGGCTTATAACTGCTACACTCAGGTACCAATTCCAACAACTGAGAGACTGACAGAAAATGCTGAATCAACTGAATTCATACGCAATTTATATTAATTTCACTTAAACCACATTTATTACCCACAATCTTATCTTTGTGTTGAGTTCTAATCCCTGCTGATTACACCCTTCCCCATCCTGCCCCACAAAAGCCCACTATTCTTTAAAAAGTTGGAAGTTTTTGCAATATAATTTCTTGGTGACTTCTATACATTATAGAAAATCTCAATACACTATCACTTAAGTGATAATTCAACCTATTTACATAACTCTATTGATGAGGGACTCACTCCCTGGTAAGTTCTAATTCAAATTTTATATAGCCTTAAATAGAGGAAATTAGTTCAAAATTGGAACTAAATTATGTCTTTTTAAAATCAATACTCATTGGCCCTAAATTCTGCTTTCGGGAACAGCAAACTATAAACATAATTGTTTTTCAATATTAGAGCCTAGTCTATTCCAAGTTTCTCAGTTCCCCTTCACTCTATTATTATTATTAAGCACTTGCATCCAATAGCAGTATACTCTGGATACCTGATCCGTGTAACCTTCCCATTCATCTCTTCTGCTCTCACATTCTTCCTGTTTTAGCTTTATTCCTAAGACCCGAGGCCAGTGTTAATTTCCTTATTTAATCAATTCTCTTCTTTTTCTCTCTAGTTTTAATATTGTAATAGCTACTTACACTCTGAAACTGGGCATGTCTAGTTGTTTCTCCAACATCTAGCATTCCCATCTAACTTTCCTAAAAACCCTGACTATGAAAGTGTGCCCTGAGAATCTATTTTCTACATTTACTCTGTCACCATATGTGAATTTACTCCTTTTCACTCTTTTGTCCAATCTAAGTTCCTGAACCCTAAATCAAGATTGTAAACCTTCTCCAAAATGGCCATCTCACCCAAGAGGAACTTCCAGCTATTTATAATGTCTCTCTAACCAAAATTTTCTAAATGTGTCCATGTATGCATAATATTTTCAGGACTTCACTACGCTTCTGCCTATAATACCTGCTTTTCAAGAGCATGGAGTTTTACTAGTCTCATATCTATGTTTCATTTGCATTAACAACCTCTATGATTGATCTGTGCAATTTCATCAACCCAGTCTTACAACCAATAGTTAATATTTATACATGTTATAGTGAAGACTTTACTTTTCCAATTGGATTAAGCTGAAAAAAATAACCATAACACTATATCTTACTTATTTTTCTACTATGGAGGACAAACTCTGAGAAAAAGTAAACAAAATTATAATAAAATTAGAATAACAATAATAGTGCTATCCTATTTCCCTTTCTTAAAGAATAAAAAGTACATTTATTTTATTTCTAAAAACAAAATGAATAAAGTGAATGGATTAATTCTACTTTATCAATATCAATTTAGATAATGAGTTGAGTATATATTTTCATATATTTTATTCTTTTTAATTAATCTTTTAAAAAAACTATTACTGCATGTATACCTTCCTTATTAAAGAGATATTTAAAATTAAAACTCCTTCAAAGGTAATGAGGCCTTAAACAACTCTTCATTTCAATCTGGATGTAATCTTCCAGGGGAGCCATACCACAGATTATAATTTGTTACGACAAATAAAAGAAAAATGAAACTCATGTATTTTACCAGAGAGAGGCCAAAAGGTTAACATTTCCTCTCCCAGGCCTGAAAGTCAATAAAAGAATCTCTGAAGCTTTCACCAGAAAAGCTGGATCTTTAGTGATAGTGAAGAAAATCTATTCTGAAATTATACCTATTAAAGAGGACAGATAGGGCTTCCCTGGTGGCGCAGTGGTTGAGAGTCTGCCTGCCAATGCAGGGGACACGGGTTCGTACTCCAGTCCAGGGAGATCCCACATGCCATGGAGCGGCTGGGCCCGTGAGCCATGGCCACTGAGCCTGCGCGTCCGGAGCCTGTGCTCCGCAACGGGAGAGGCCACAACAGTGAGAGGCCCACGTAACACACACACACACACACACACACACACACACACACACAAGACAAATAGAACAAAGAATAATGGAAGATCTTTAGAGAAAATAAACTGCTATGATTTTTTTTTTTGGAAGATCTTTAGAGAAAGTATAAATTGCTATGATTTTTTTTTTTTATGTCCAGAGTGAATTTCATCATCTTCAGTAAACCTTACACAGGAAGTAACATTATTTCAAAAATGGTTCTTGATGAAATAAGTCTTTAAGGTTCATGTTGGTACTTTGACATTGAAATTTATCTTTCAGGTCTTTAAGAAAGGTAAATTATAGAGAACAAACTATTGCGAGTTAGAAGAATCTAATAATGGGGAGAATTAAATAGTATTAATACTTTTTTCTATAAAAAATTCTGTAAAAGAAAACAGGCACATACAAAAGAATTAAACTGGATTACTCTCTCACACTATGTACAAAAAAAAAATTTTAATGGATTAAACACTTAATCCAGAAATATAAGTTCTGAAGCTATAAAAGTTCTAGGAGAAAACATAGGCAGTAAGCTCTTTGACATGGGTCTTCGTAATAATTTGGGGGGTATGTCTCCTCAGGCAAGGGAAACGAAAGCAAAAATAAACAAATGGAATGACATCAAACTAAAAAGCTTTTGCACAGAGAAGGAAACTATGAGCAAAACGGAAAGGTCACCTATGGAATGGGAGAAGATATTTGCAAATGATATATCCATAAGGGGTTAATAACCAAAATATACAAAGAACTCATACAACTCAATATCAAAAAATAAACAACTCTGTTAAAAGGGCAGAGGATCTGAATATACATTTTTCCAACGAAGATACACAGATGCCCAACACGCACATGAAAATGTGCTCAACATCACTAATCATCAGGAGAATGCAAATCAAAACCACAATGAGATATCATTGCACACCTGTGAGGATGGCTATTATCAAAAAGACAAAAAATAATAAATGCTGGCGAGAATGTGGAAAAAAATAAACCCTTGTGCGCTGTTGGTGGGAATGGAAATTGGTACAGCCAATGTGAAAAACAGTATGGAGAGTCCTCAAAAAATTAAAAATAGAACTACCATAAGATCCAGCAATTCCACTCTTAGGTATTTATCCAAAGAATACAAAAACACTAATTAGGAAAGATATATGCACCCCAATGTTTATTGCAGCATTATTTACAGTTGCTAAGATACGGAAGCAACTTAAGTGCCCATCAACAAATGAACTGATAAAGATGTTTATATATATTTATATATACATAAATACATATATATCAACATATATAACATATATATAATGTAATATTACTCAGCCTTAAAAACAAAATGAAATCTTGCCATTTGTGATAAACATAGATGAATATAGGAGGTATTATTCTAAGATAAATAAGTCAGACAGAGAAAGACAAATGCTGTATGTTTCACTTATATGTAGAATCTAAACAAAATAAAAACAAACTAACAAACATAACAAAAGGGAAACAGTTATAGCTACAGAGAACAAACAGGTGGTTGTAAGAGGGGAGGGTGATGGAGGAAAGAAAAAATAGGTAATGGAGATTAAGAGGTAGAAACTTCCAGCTGCAAAATAAATGTCACGGGTAAGAAATGGAGAGCATGGGGAGTACAGTCAGTACTATGTAGTATCTTTGTATGGTGCATTTCATAACTAGACTTATTGTGCTGATCATTTTGAAATGTATGGAAATACCAAATCACTATGTTGTATAACAGGAACTAACATACAATAGCATTGTAGGTCAATTATACTTCAAAAACCAACGAACAAACTCACAGAAAAGGAGAACAGATTTGTGGTTACCAGAGGCAGGGATGAGGAGAGGGGAATTGGATAAAGGCAGTCAAAAGGTACAGGCTTTCAATTATAAGATAAATAAGTACTACAGCAGATGTAATGTACAACATGATAAATATAATTAACACTGCTATATGTTGTACATGAAAGTTAAGAGAATATATCCTAAGAGGTTTCATCACAATAATTTTTTTTAAATTTCTTTAAATAGAATTAGTATCTATATTTTGTATCTATATTTGGTGATGGATGTTCACTAAACTTACTGTAATAATCATTTCATGATGTATATAAGTCAAATCATTATGCTGTACACCTTAAACTTTTACAGTAATGTATGTCAATTATATTTCAATAAAATTTGAAGAAAAACAAAGAAATCTAAATTATAGAGAACAAATTATGTGTCAGTTAAAAGAATCTAAGGATGGGAGAATTAAATCCTATTAATAATTTTTCTGTAAATTGAATATGTTTACTAGTTCAAGTTATATAAAACATAGAAGACAAACATGCTTCTAATTTTACTGCATAGGGTCATGAATTCTTTTGAGAATATGTCTTAGTGGGCATTCATACTTTCTGTTCCCTCAGCCTGGAATCTATTCTTTGCAGATATCTGTATGCCCTCTCTCTTGCTTTTTCAGGTCTTAATTCAAATATACCCTTTTAATCTGACTTTCCTTATTCATTGTTTCTAAAATTGCAAACCCCACCCAACCAGTTCCCATCCTTTTCTTGACATTTTCCTTAGCTCCTATACTATCTTCTCACTAAAACGCTCCACAAGAGCAGGGTATTTTTTTTCCATTTTTGTTTATTACTATAATTTCAACAGCAAGAATAATATGTAGACATGGAAGGCATTCCATAGGCATTTGTTGAAATAAAAACAAATGAGGAAGGAAACCCAGAAAATAATCATGTTAAGCCTATATTTTGAACTAGAAATTCAAGAAGTTCAGAAGAAACAATAAACATGTACTCATCGATTTTTTAAAGAGACTAAAAGAAATACAAAAGGCATGAGAATAAAAATAGAAGTCAAACAAATAGAAATAAAAAGTTAGTAAGAATCTTACAAGTTTAGTTATGGCATCTTGGAGAAGGTCCTGCTGTAATTAAATTTTATCATAGTATATAAACAAAAGAAGGGCTGTAATATTAAATTAAAAAGTCTTAACCCACATTCTTATTTTAATCCCATAACAGCTACTCAGTAAGACTGTCCCATTACTTTTAGGGTCTTAACATGCTGCCAGAATCTTAAGCTTAAACCTACCCAATCTCTGTACATAGAAGACAGATGGGCTTGTCGCTCATTTACATCTGATATACTTGAAACGGAGATGCACTATGGGTGTTCTACATAATTACTCTACACCTTTTTCACTTGTTCCATACCATTTCCAATTCCATTACCATCTTTGTGAATCTTTAAACTCTGAATTCTTTGCTTTGAGTCTTCAACTTATTTTTTGAACATGTTTTCTTGGTTTTAAAATGTCAATATTCCTTGCAGATGTAGAGAATGGACTTGAGGACACGGGGAGGGGGAAGGGTAAAATGGGACGAAGTGAGAGAGTGGCGTGGACTAATATATACTACCAAATGTAAAATAGATAGCTAGTGGGAAGCAGCCGCATAGCACAGGGAGATCAGCTCGGTGCTTTGTGACCACCTAGAGGGGTGGGATAGGGAGGGTGAGAGGAAGAGGCAAGAGAGAGGGGATATGGGGATATATGTATATGTATAGCTGATTCACTTTGTTATAAAGCCGAAACTGACACACCATGGTAAAGCAATTATACTCCAATAAAGATGTTAAAAAAAAAAAAGTCGGGCTTCCCTGGTGGCGCAGTGGTTGAGAGTCCGCCTGCCGATGCAGGGGACACGGGTTCGTGCCCCGGTCCGGGAAGATCCCACAGGCCGCGGAGCGGCTGGGCCCATGAGCCATGGCCGCTGAGCCTGCGCGTCCGGAGCCTGTGCTCCGCGACGGGAGAGGCCACAACAGTGAGAGGCCCGGGTACCGCAAAAAAAAAAAAAAAAAAAGTCAATATTCCTTAAAAGACTCTGACATAATGCACCCCAACTTGCATCATTTTCTTCTGCTTTGTAATAGGACCACTCCCCTAAGTCAAGCTCTGTGTACCCTTAGAAGTCTACTGCATTGACAATTAAGAGACAGTGTGCAGAATCCTGGTTTAGAATTAGTGAATATTAGAGATGGAAGCTAACGGGAGCGGGGGAGGGGAGGTAATTATGTACACACACACACAAGACAGCTGAGAGAAACAATGGGAAGAAAAACAAGTAGTGTTTACTGAATGACTTCTTTTACTGAATGACTTCTTTTAACCCTAGATAACGACATTGAATGACTGTATTGTTAACATGTTGGAATCACCGTTTTATTGAGTTATGCTGTTCAGCACTTAATTATCTCTCTCAAATGCCATACTGATCATTTAATTCATCTAATCAAAAAT
Organism: Orcinus orca; assembly: GCF_937001465.1. Classification (NCBI taxonomy): domain Eukaryota; kingdom Metazoa; phylum Chordata; class Mammalia; order Artiodactyla; family Delphinidae; genus Orcinus; species Orcinus orca. Next base: position 95,721,486 of record NC_064565.1, read on the forward strand.
CCAATAGGACCCTAATCATCTCAAGAAATAAAAAGTGTGTGTCATTCATAGTCCTCTTTGATATAATTTTAACTCACCTACTCAATTATTTTTCCTAATACTGCTTTCTAAACAGATCTACCTTAAGCATGTCTCTTCAAATGCCTTATACTTTTCCTCCCAAATAGTTCATAGCCTGGTATTCAGTAACTTTATAATATACATCCGATGTTGTTTTCCTGTTTAATCATCTGTTAGTTATTACACAAATTTGTTGATACAGCAAAGCTGGTCTTTAAATGGTGCTTAATTTACTTTACTGTTTATTGTCTGTCTGCATTTACTAGAATATAATATAATATCCAAGAGGGCACAGGTTTGATTCTGTTTTGTTCACTAAATGTCACAAGCACTGGAACATTACTGATGAATAAATAATTTTCAAATATTTTATATTTTCATAATGGCCCTGAGTCAATTGCTTCCTCTCCATTCTCAAAGTGCCTCCTTTAAATTAGGCTCTCATTAACATTTCCTTGGACCACTGTAAGAGTCTTCTAAATTTCATTCCTAATATTTCCCCAAGCCTATGAATCCTCTCCTTAGCAATGTCTTCTGAAACAAAAATCTGATCGGGTCATTTTTCTCTTAGAAATCAGGTAATTTCTAAGAAACTGTGTTTTGGAGACTTGCATAAGTCTACTTTTCCAGTTTCTTCTACTGTCACTCCACAACCAGAACACTTTTCTCTTGGCTACTCTACCACAGAGAATGAACCTTTTTATATATTTCTAAGCACAGAGCACAGGCTAATGAGCTTTCATAAGAACTAATGGAAGCTCGATATTAGTAAAACACGGGAAAAGATGGTAAAAGAACATAAAAGCCCTCTCAAACAATGATTTTCAAACCTTTTTTACTTAACATCACTGTAGCAATACATTACATTGCCTGTTGTTTACATACACAAACACGTATTCCATATATAAGCACATATATATATATATATAAGAATATATATTTTACGAAAAAGTCTTTGTGTATATATAACAAGCTTTTTACCCTTGCCATAAAACAACTCTTGTCAGGGTCAACAATGACCTTCACATTGCTAAGCCTATTGTTTTGTTTGTCTATGTTTTCTCTCCAGCTCACCCTATTTGATTTCTCATAAGTAATTGACACATTTCTTCAGTATTCTTTTGGTTTTAAAAATACTACTATCTTTCTTTTTATATTTCCTTAATTTTGTAGATATGTGAGTTGATGAATGTTCACTAAACTTATTTTGATAATCAGTTCACCACGTATGTAAGTCAAGTCATTATGCCATACACTATAAACTTATATAGTGCTATATGTCAATTATATCTCAACAAAACTGGAAGGAAAAAAAAGTACTATTGTATCTTGTTCTTCTCATAACTACCTCACGAGTCACTTATTTACTCTCCTTTAGTGTTCTTACCTCCCCTCCCTACTGCTGCCATGCCTAAGGTCAGTCATTAGACTCCTTCTTTGCCTGCACTCACTAAGATGTTCTCACCAAGTTTCATGCCTTAAAATCACTACACACAGATGACTGACAAAATATATGTCTATCCCACACCTTTCACTTGAACGTTAGATCTATGCATCCAACTGCCCCCTAAGTAATTTTGTCTAATAGGATCTCAGACTTAACAAGTCCGAAATTGAATTCCTGATTCTCCTTTCCAAATCTGAGCTGCACCAAACTTCTCTATTTGGTAATTGATAAATTTATTCTTCCAGGTGTAAGCAAACAAACTTGAGAGCATCCTGGACTACCATCTTCCATACTCCACACCTAGTTCATCAGCAAATCCCTTCCCTTCAAAATGTAGCCCCAAATCAACAACTTTCACTAGTATTTTCACTGCTATCATCCTGGTCCAAGTTGTCCTCATCTCTCATCTCTTATTATTACAGTAAGTTTCTAACTGGTTTCCTTATTTCTACCTTTTTTACCCGAAGTCTGTCATCTACACACAAACTTGGGTAATCCACTTAAGAATTTATAGTCTTCAGAAGAATGGTATAATAATAATATACAGAATGATCCTTTTAAAATGACAATCAGATCATATCACTTTTCTGAACTTCATAGATATGTCATTCAATCAACTTTTGAAAAATGTGAAAAAGACTGTTTAACATGTTACATTAGGTCAAAAGAACTATGGATTGAGTTATTTCTTATAATAATTTCAAGAAGCTATTTTTTAACATGAATCAACATGCCAGTGGTATTCGTTCTTTGAAGTTAAAATTTCTTCATAATTTACAATTTTATTCATTTGACCTTGTTAACAAAACATATAGAAGTAATTTGCTTAGCCAAATCTATCAAGCTACTAGAATACTTACCTTGGGGATTCAGCAATAATTTAAATAATTATCATGCTGATATATCATCAGCAATATATATTACATACCCCGTAATTATATATACTTAATATTCATAAATTATAATATATGTACAAAATATACTTGATATTATACAAACATTATCTAAGTTTAAAGCTTTCAAATATTATGATGAATATAAGTAAGATTGTATTAATAAAATGGAAGAAAAATTTAAAGAAAAAAATTATATTAAGTATACACTATAAACAGTATGCTTTACCAGTCTTGTATTCACACACCCATGTACAATTGTGTAATCAAATGTGGACTTAATTAAATGAAAGTATGCCCATACTTACCTTATGTTAAACCATTCCAAAAATGAATGATTCCTAGATGCTGCTAGAGGTTCATAGGTATTTAGCTTAGTAAGAATATAAATAAATTAGGCAATAGGATTTTATCTTTATAATGATGCATATGAAGGGCTATTTTCATCTGGCTGTAAGATCACAAAGCATAATTTTTAAAAAATCCATAACTAAAGTAGTCCTCACAAATTGAAAAATCAAAAGCAAGAATATGAAAGCAGATCTGCAAAATTTGGCTCGTATCCATTTATTTTTCCTGTGCCTGCTCCTCTGATTTAGATGCAGAGGGACTTCCATCCTTGTGCCTGCCTCAACTTGAAGATAAATAGTGGGGAGAATCATCTTTTACTTGTCTGACCCATCCTTGTTCCTTAAAAATACCTCTTATCTATGAATTTCTTCTAATAAGCATAATGAACTTTAAAATGGAGAGGCCATATTAATGTGTTTTAATATACAGTCACTTTCAAGGTTAAAAAAATAACATTATAAACTTTATTTCTGTTTTCTTTTAAACTAAATTATGTCATTATCTTTCTAATATGATATTGTTGATCATCATCTGACCCAAGTCTTCTGGACGAAAGGTTTTATCTAAGGTAGTTTAATCATTTTGATGAAAACAAGGTATAAAGAGAATGCCTAATGACTGGGTTAAATGTGCTATCTCATTGGCATTTCTTTTATATTTAATTTGTGCCCTTAGCACAGAAGAATTAGGAAAATTACCTGGAGTTCACTGTCACAAATGATATTACAGAGGCATAATAGATTTTCTTCAAGTGTCTATACATTATAAATTTAAGTTACTATGTATCTGACAAAAGTAATTTGTAAAAGAGTATTTCTAAAACTATTTATCTGACATCTATTCAAAAAGCATTTTCTGCACTTTAATTAGAATGACCATAGAAATTTGCTAACCTTTCATGACACAGTGACTTAAAAATCCATTAAAGTTTTTGAAAAAATGCACTCCTTGACTTTTCTGTAATTCCAAGAGCAAACAGCTATCTAACATTTTCAGGATCATTAAATTAAAAATGATAAGGAAAGAAAATCATTAACTAATTTATATTTCTCTTCTAATGGGAATAGAATTAGTAATTACTTTTGCTGGTGAAACATCCTGTAGTCAGTCACTTGTGTCTGAATCATATGCTTATCGTTCAAGGTACGGGGCCTCCTGACCTTAAATTACAAAATCTCACAGTTGCGTTTATAGAACAGTATTAATACAAGTGAAACAGAATCTTCATGCTTAACCATCCAAACTTTTATTCTCAAATTTTCTTTTCCTGTGCTGCATTTATGTTTTTACTTTTTATAAACTGTAACCATGGTTGGCCCAGTACCTTACATATTGTAACACAATAAATATTTACTAAATTAACGTGTGAATCAATTTACGCATTTGAAAAAAAAGAAGCAAGGCAAAAGCTTTCATAGTCAAGACTTTCATTCAAAAATCATGAGATTCATGGAAGTCATAATGATCAGCAATTACAACTTGAAGTTTTATTTTCTTCCTAGGACGACATACAACCACATAAGCAATTAGTTCCTTTCACATTTGACCTGCTGTCCTTGTTAAAATTACTATAGAATTTATGGTTTGACATTTTTGAAGCTACATTCACTTCATCCACCTATTTCCTTGATGGTATTAGTGATCTACCTGCCTTCTTAAGGTCGTATTTATTTCAGTTCTAAAATTATATTTAAATTCAGACAATACATCCATCAGTAACATTTTGTATGACATTTATTATATTTTGTCTAAGTTGACAGATTGTGACTCTTAAACAGAAATTATGAAATCAACCAAGAAGCGGTTTATAGAATGTTTTAAATGATACATCCTTGCCCAAAAGACTTATACAATTACACAGAATAGTGTTCTACAGTATTTAAATTTGAATTAAAAATTGTCTGTATCTCCACTGACATGAGCTGTCATAATTTACATGTTATAGAATACATTTCTAAGAAAGGTTCAAGAACAGAATGGTAGTTTACCTACCAGATTTCTTAACAAAAAAGGCAATATATCTGATAACTTGAGTTTACCTCAAATCATCATTTATTTTTGTTAATTATAGATCTCTATATCCCTAAATACAATAATATGATATAATGAAAGTGGTCGTTGGCAAGTCTAATATATTTGGCTTGATTGACAATCAAATACTCTAATCCTGGTGAAAAATTACTCTTTAGAATTAGGTAAACAGAAATGTGAACTTACCCAACTTATAAACTTATATTGTCAACCTCAAGTAAACTTCTTGGGCCCTCCTGTTACAACCAGAGTATAATTTTAACACCACTCTCATCAGCAGACAAGCTGTTCTATGTCTATTCTTACAGAAGGGGCTGCTCTGTGCACACTAACAGGAGGCCTCACCTTTCCATCAAAGGCAGTATTCCAAATATAAATGCCCAGGAGCATCCTGAAACTGTAAACTGATTCCTAAACACAAGGCCCGTTTAAGAAGGAGAGCTTCAAAAAAGTTAGTAGCTCTCGCATGTTCAATTGGAAATTCTCCTCATACTAGCTGGGATTTCAGAGGACATCAACACAGAGAAAGCAGTTGTTCCCACATCTTAAAATAGCACAGATTGAACATCTAACCTTTCTGCTGCCCAGTCAGTGTCTAATTACTATTTTATGTTTAAACACACACACACACACACAATTTCCATTTTGCATTTCTCATAATGAAATAGAACATAGATGGAAGTAAAGCAAACTCATTCATCTTTAAAAGTAGGAAATTAGAGAAAAAGGTATTTTCAGGAATTTAAACAAATAATGTCAACTAGTCAAACTCAAATTTTCTGTTAAAACATTGGCCCTTCACAATAACTCTATTTTAAAGGAATTGCCCTTTAGTAAAAGATTTGGTACCTCTTGATTATTCATGATGAGGGACAATTTTATTTTCTAATCCTGATGTTATATTTAGCAACTTACTAAGGCTCTATAGAGGACATGAACTCTTGGGGCACTTAGAATAACTGTGTCTCCCCAAGATTTGTCACGTCCACTGTTTATAAGTAACCTAGTATATTTACTAGATACTGTCAATGTCTCTTCCTAGCATTATAAATACACATTACTGCAGTTTAATCAGTAGGACTGCCCTAGATATAGTGGCTTCTTCTATTTTCCTAAGCAATATTTACAGACCTAATGATTTCTCCATCTCAAAATTATATACAGTTGCCCCTCCGTATCCTGGGGTTCTGCATCACCAGACTTAACCAACAGCGAATTGAAAATATTCTGAAAAAAAAATTCCAAAAAGTAAAACTTAAATTTGCCACTGCACCAGCAACTACTTACATGTATTAGGTAATCTAATAAGTAATCTAGAGATGATTTAAAGTATATGGGAGGATGTGCTTAGGTTATTTGCAAATACTATGCCATTTTATATAAAGGACTTCAGCACCTGAGGATTTTGGTATCTTTGGGTGTCCTGGAACCAATACCCCACAGAGACAGAGGGACTGAGTGTACTAGGATTCAAAACTATCTTCCTAGCCAATATTTAAAATCTGAATTGGAATGGCTAAAAAATGAATATTCAAGTTTTTTTGTTTAATGTGATCATATTTACCCCTTCCACTGTGAATATAGTGAGAAAAAACTTGGCTACTAAAAAATCAAACAGCTGTTTGGTTTTATACATATTATATACTACAAAATATTTTTTATTTTGAAATACATTTGGATTTCTTTCCTATTTTTCTTTCATTTGGAGAAGCAAATGGGTGGTGATAGTGAACAATATAACAGGCTACTCTAACAGAGTGGAAGGAGCATGTTCTTGATGCCAAAAGCCCAGAGTATGTGCTTTAGCTCTTTTCTCTGTTGGCCTTATGACCTTGGGTAAGTCACTTAGCTATTCTGAAATTCATTTACTTCACTTCTAATGATTTGTGGTCTCCCTTTTTATAGAGATTACATTCAGCAATGGGCATTTTTCTACGATAGAGAAAAAATCATCCAGCAAGTAGATACATCAGATTCCCTCTGAGAGCGTGACAGGTACATGGCGTTACACTGTGTGTGGGCATGGATCCTGGCAGGAGCAGTGAGTGGCGTGCTATCAGAGCCCTCGGAGGCAACCTGAAGGAGTGCTCTGCTCCAAATGTCCTTCTGCCAGCATTACGCACCTGGGGAAATTTCTCACCCAATGCCTGTGGAAATATAACTGCTTTTCACCCTGGCCTTCTCACCACTTGCACAATGTTTATCCCATTTCAAGATGCCATCTGCGGTGATTTCCAGCATCGTTATCTCAGAGGTTGAAGGCATCACGCATAACTAGAGTATTTATTATTATGAACGCATCTGGCATTTTTGGAATTGTCAAAGAAACTGACAGCTCCTGTAGCCTAATAACTTCTTTCTACATTTTACTGTCCTTAATAGTAAACGCCAGTTGACGTTGGCACTTGTAAAGTTAAATAAAGGATGCCATATCCACGGGCATCATTTGTAAAAAAAAAGGAAATTTTGTATTTACATAAACATGATAGTGAGAGTACTTAATTCATAATGTTTTCTCTCTTTGCAGAAATGCAACTCTTTGGACATGGATGCATAGGTAAAGAATATTGTGTGGCTTTGTTAGAAATTATGTCCCACTTTTCTGTTTGATTTTTTGTTATGACTTTTGTTAGGTTTGGGGATTTACAAAATAGATTTGTTTTTAATTAGAAAGCTTTATAATCTTCTCAATTTATATACAAGTAACTCCCTCACTCTGCTCCAGTATTGTTTTGCTCATTTGTAGCATTGGTTTAAACGTCTGATCTCTTCATTGGACAATGTATGCTTCTTTGAGGGCAGAGATTACAATGTGTTCATCCACGAGCCCCACAGTGATTTATCCCTTATCTTGCAAAAAGCAGTCAATGAAACTTTTATTAAATTAAAAATAAGTAGAGGGCTTCCCCGGTGGCCCAGTGGTTGAGAGTCTGCCTGCCGATGCAGGGAACATGGGTTCATGCCCCGGTCCGGGAAGATCCCACATGCCGCGGAGCGGCTGGGCCCGTGAGCCACGGCCGCTGAGCCTGTGTGTCCGGAGCCTGTGCTCCGCAACGGGAGAGGCCACAACAGTGAGAGGCCCGCGTACCGCAAAATAAATAAATAAATAAATAATAAAATAAAAAAATAAGTAGAAATTGTTTCGAATGAAAAGATCTAATGATATTTTAAGAGGAGTTTGGTTTTGTTTTGTCTTTAACCTAACACTAAATATTTAAACAAATAAACATTTCTACTGTTGGTAATGTACAATGATGGGAGATTTCTGTCCCTATTTCACACAAGATAATACTGCACAATTATTTATTGATATCTAAGCTGAAATATAATAATTAGAAAAATTATTTAAATATAATGCTATTTTAAACTAAATTATCAGTTCTATACATACATAAGAGGAAAAGTAGTTTTTGAAAACATCAATTTTCTAGAAAGAGTTTGATTTCTTCTTTCATTCTGTCCTGCATGTATTTTTAAATATTTGCTGCAGATCAATTGCTGAAAAGCAGATTATTGTATTAATAACATCTCAAAAGAAGAACTCAACAAGGGACCATGATATTTAATCCCTTTGTGGCACTAATTTAAGTTTCTCCTAAACAATATATTGATCAGGATAAAAAAGAAAAATTTGTGCTAAATGCCTATGGTTTGCTCTGCAGAGTTGATTTTACAAAATGAAAAAAAGAAAATACCACCTTTACTTAAAGCTCATTTTCTTGGTTGTATGAATGTCCAGGTTTAACAAGAAAAGAAAATAAACACAACTGCTAGTATATCCTAGAGACTTGTTCCATTATATCAAACATATTTTGAATTGCTGAAACTTAAAACTAGTTGGAGAGCAAAATGACAACACATCAAATTATTAGCTAAATATAGTGCTAAAGGGAGAAAATTCTGAAAAGAAGATTGGCTGTTTAGAGAAAAGGAACATTAGGGTCAACCATTAATGTCAAAAGCAAGCAAAGGCCGTTCCAAATATTCCAGATAATATGCACTAACAAAGTTTTAAATAAGTCTAAGCAGAGTGGTTATTAATTTCACTGTAGAATCAATAAAAGAAGAATACTTCCCAAACCTAATTTTTTACATCAGACTAAAAGACCTGGTAGTCACTGACCAACCGAAAACAAAACAGTCTTACACAAATACACAGCATTCATGCAAAGACAGGTGCTATTTTAGGTTAGACAGGAATGAAGCAAGGTAAGTTTGTAAACAAAAGGATCCTCACAGATGTAAGAATCACCAACTCAGGCAAATACCTTACCTTTGTTAAGAGAATATCCAAATTATACTAAACTTTAAAACTCTTGTTCTTTGTATTAGTTTCCTATTGCTGCTGTGACAATTACCACAATGAGGTTAAATGTGTGAAATCGGTCTCGCTGGGCTATATTCTTCCGTAAGTCTTGGAGGAGAATCTGGTTGCTTGCTCTTTTCAGTCTAGAGGTTGTCTGCATTCCTTGGCTCATGGCCCCTCCATCCATCTTTAAAGCCAGCACAATGGACTAAGTCCTTCTCATCCTGCCATTGCTCAGATTCTCTCCCTTTGTCTTCCTCTTACACTTTTAAGCACCCTTGTGATTACACTGGGCCCGTTGAGATAATCCAGAATATTTTTCCTATTTTAAGATCAAATGATTTGCAAACAATTTCATCTGCAACTTTAATTCCCCTTTATGGTATAACAGGTTCCAGTGATTAGAATGTGGACATCTTTGAGGGGCCATTATTCTATCACTCACCCCTCAACTGATCATTTTGGAGCAACTTCTATGTTCAGTACACCTTAATACTTGAATATGTTTTGAATATGTACATATATGCTTAAAAACTGTACATATATATTTTTTGAAGAGTAGTAAAGTAAGGAAAGGTAAAAGAGAGTGACTGACATGTATCTTATTGTTTATACATTGTCAGACCTGATCTGAAAGACCTCTCTGAAAAAGTGGTATTTGAAAAGTGACTTGAAGGAAGTGAAAAATTGAACACAGAAATTAGGGAGACAGTTTCAAGCAGAGAGAACAGTAGCTTCAAAGGTCCTGAAGAGGGAAGGTATTCTGTGTGCTTGAGGAATAGCTAAGAGGAAAGGACAGTCTGGCTGGAATGGAGTGAGAGAGGGGAGAGCGGTAGGGGCTGAAGTGTGAGTGAAGAAAGGTAGAACACACAGAGTCTTGTCACTTATTTACCTAGGAGTGAGGCATACTCCAACAGAGGAGTCTCATGATTGGGAAAGGAGCATCATGGTTACTGTGTGCAGAATCCACTGCTGTAAGGCAAGGTAGGGAACATGAAGATGAGTTTGGAGGTTATAATAACAACCCAGGTGAGAAATAACAGTGGCTCAGATTGTGGTGTAAGCAGAACAGGTAAAGAAACATGTAGGATTCTGGATCTTTTAGAAGGAAAAGGTGGCAAAATTTACCAGTGGAAAGAATTTTAAGTCAGAAAGGGGAAAAAAAAAAAAAAAAAAAGAACGAATCCTAGACAGCACCAAGATTTTTATCCTGAGCAACTAGAAGAATATAGCTCACATTTACAGAAATAGGACAAACTATAGGGGAAGCATGTTTAGAAGGAAAATTCAAGAGCTCCATTTTTGGACACATTATGCTTATAGACGTCTATGGGATATCTGCAGTCAGATGCTACTGGTTACCCATCAATATTCATTCTCTCTTCTTTAATAATAGATCTCCTAAGTTTTAGCTGGGCATAAATTTTAGACACTTTTGAAGCTTGGCACGAT